>NC_090938.1:75862236-76162236 GCF_040938575.1 Ambystoma mexicanum
CCTGGGACCACCTCTACATGCAATGTATACACTGTTGCAGGGACGTAGGGAGTCTATTGGCACTTGTAACATTTTATGTCTACACTTGAAAGGTGACTATGGATTGGGCAGAATGTGTCCTGGGACCCTGGACTGTTACCAGGCTGAGTGTACCTTTTCAAGGTGACGAGAATGAGCATGGAGGGGCCGCGTGTACCCTGATGTTGCCATCTCAGATCACCTAAGCCTGGGAGAGTGAATTCAGTTGGTAGTTTGTGAGCAAGACTTGTATCTTTCCACCTCTTTCCACCTCTGGTTCGATGGGAACAGCTTCTCTCTGTCTACCTTGATTGAATGGGCATTGTCTTGCTCTGCTAGGTCACGTGGGCTGAGACCACAAAATGGAGCTCTCCTGCCTGTAATTATGAGGATTTTAGCCTGAATTTCGTGCAGATGGCTTATCTTGAAAACTGGAACTTTCCGTCTGCACTTGTCCTTAGCTGAGGTGCATTGTTTCTGCTTGCCTCTTGCTGCAGCGATCATGCCAGCCCTACCAGGTACTCAAAGCCTTTTTCCCTTTCCTCATTAATTTCAGTGGGCCTATAGTTACCATATGTGTCCTTCGGCTTTTCCATGTTAGTGGCAGTCAAGCATTTTCAAGCTAGCTATATGTACACTTTGGTGTCTTGCGGTTCAGCTTTGGCTGTCTGAGAGAGTAACGTTTCTCACATCTGCGATACATCGATGATGGCGGTGAAGGTCCTAAGAGTGAGGTACATCTGTCATGTCTCTGTCTTCGGGCTGAGAGTTGTGTGAGGTCATGAGAGCCATACGTGGACCTCCATCTTCAATCCCCCCCTTTGGTCGATGAGTCAACCACGTTACCTACACAACTCTCTCTGTTCACGTGTAACTTCAGGAGCCAAACCTTTGTTATCCCTCTGAGATGTCCATGGAACTTCGCATGGTTTTCCAAACTCCATGTTAGGTAACTGCAGTCTCCACCAGGGTTGCACCAAACCCATTTCTCCCAATAGTCACATGTGTTGAATGGGAACTCGAACCCCGTTCCTGCCGAGAACAGAGGACACAGCGTCAGTTGTGATTTCAGTGTATTCCATATCCTTGTCTGTTCATCTTCTTCATTCTCTAAGTCTACAAGTACTTTCATCTCTATGGTCTTTTCAGTGGACGTTTTGCCTTGCCTCATGGCAATTCAGATGACACAAAAGGTGAATAACACTTGTATCATTGCTCCTACCAATACTTTCAATCGGTTGGCCATCCACGTGGGTATCCAGGAAAATATGTACGAGAGCCAGCAATCGTCCTTTCTGACATCATTCGTTTATGCCTCCATTTTAGCATGCAGCTCCTCTGTCAGGGTCCCATTGTCTTCATCGGGGGTGGGTTGAACATGCAGCAAGAAAACCAAATCTTGGCACACACGCCTCCCTTCATGACTGTGAGAAGGTCTAGAAGATATCTGTTCTAGAGAGCCGTTAACCTCTCTGCTCGCAGCTCTTCCGTTTGGCATTGAACCCATTGATGGTTGCATTTATCATCTGCATCTGCTCCCAATCCGTTATTTGAAGCCATTTGGCATTTGTGCTTGTTTGGACTGCTGGAACGATGGACACGAAGAACATCTCAGTTCTGCTGAACAGTCTGTGCTCTGGTGGTATCGCGTCCAGGTCCTCTTTCATTTTTGATGATGCATAGTTCCCTCTTTTCCCTCTGGTCAACCCAACAGATCTCTTCCTTCATTGATGAGTATCCATTTTGGGGAACCTGTCTGCTTGTATGTCTTTCCGGGGTACTACCAATGCTGGTGTGTTCAGCTGTACGACTGAACATATTCCTCCCCAGTTGGGTGGCAGCTGCAGGTATTCATTCAACCTGCAGGGCCAGTAGTGGTCCATAAGCACTGCGGTTCCGACCTTCATGCCTGATATCTCATATATCCGCTTACACTCTTCATTCTTGCCAACCTTTACTGGGACATCATTCTGCAAGCATAAGGAAGCACCCTCAAGTGGTATAATGGGCATGGGACCTGCTTTGTTTTCCACCCATGTGAACAGTTTCACATTGCTTCCCATTCCTTGGGGCAATTGTCATTTTCCTTCTGCGCTACTTCCACTGGAACTGTTATGAGCAGGTGTGCTTTGCTCCCAACCACTCCTTCCTTCCACCCATCTGCTTTTTACACTTGTCCATATACTAGGAGTGCGTTAGTTCCCAGCATCCTGCCATTTCTCCTTCCTCCCTTGGTCCTGTGTTGGGGTACTATAACTCCTTTTTGCAGACCTTCACTGATATATTCTATGGTCTAGTCTGTACTCCAGTAATTGTCCATCATTTATTGAGTCTTGATGTTACTATCTTCATATGGGAACGTCTTTCTGGACATCCATCTTAGTGTGGCTCGTCTCCCTTGGAATCGTCCTCTTGTGTTGCAGAGTGATAAATGCATTAGGCATTGTGCTTGGAGCTTTGGAAATTCAGTTTCTACGAATGTCCTGGATGCACTCATGGCATAAGGGATGAGGGATCAGATGTAATAGCTCTCTCCAGTGGTTTCTTTCCCTACCTTGGACATGTGTTTATAGCACATGTTGTTTGAAATATGGGCCAAATCAGTTAGATAGGAATTTACCTGGCTGAAGTCTATGTCTGCACTGCGGCTAAGGCTCTTTACTTCCGTAGCAGTGCTTATTACCTGCCCAGAAATGGGCTCCGTAACAGCATGGATAGGGGCCATGTTAGTAGGGGGCAGAGCTTGTGCATGTGAAAATAAAATCCTTTGTAATACAAGGCGGGTAAAGAGTAGAGACAGCAGAAAGCACAGAACGTTATCACATTTCTAATTAGGTTTCCCATTTTGTGATTCCCAACTGTTCTCTTGCATTGCTCCAAGGGTCTGTAAAACTTACCTGAAAACCCTCAAAAATGCATAATTATGATATTAGTGTGTGTTAGGTTAAGCTCTGCATCTGCAGTTTGGTGTGAGTGCTGCATAAAACAATCGTTCCCATACTGTGTAGATTCTGGAATGACTGAGGAAGTCAATGATGGCTGCGTATCCGTGGATCAAATGTGGGTAGGTCGAGCTACATAAAGCAGAAAGGCGTGGAAAAACAATTAAGGAGGAATCATCTGCTCGGCTTCCGATTGTATCACTTATCTAATAAAGTACTCTTGAACGGACAAATGCCGGTTTGGGACCATGTATCTAGGACAGTCTGTACTTTCTTGATGAATACCTAATGTAAAGAAAGGATAGTGTGCCTAATCTAGGTGTGCATATTGTCCTTCCCTAACTCCTTTGTACTGGACTGGTTTAGCCGTGGTTGTGGTGCTTTCTTTTGGTCTTGTCCTTTTTCTTGCATCAAATTGTCTTTGTTCCGGCTTCATGTCTCCAATGTAGTTCCAAACCTTCTTGCCACTTAAGTTTACTGCACAGTCTTTGGCCTCGTCAGTGACGTACATCCCCTCAAATCTGGGTTTATAACAGGGCCTTACAAAACTCTGCAGCAGGACGGTGTCCCCGGGTAGAGTAGTGGCGGCTTTAAAAGACTTTTGTTTGTTTCTGGGGTGTTATCTTCCTCGTTGTTCTTCGACCTCTCCCGCCGTGCCTGCAGGTGGCGAGAAATAAAAGAGCCACCAGCTATCAGAGAAGCAATACATTTGTGCATTTAATTTTCAAACACATTAGATGTCTGAACTGGATGATCTCCAAACAGCCCTTTAAGATGAGTATCAGTACCCTCGAGGTAGATGGGGATGCAGATTCATACTCATGCATCAAATATTCAAGACAACTCAATAGTTTGGCAAAGTGAGTCAGATTAATGACAACTTCATAAAACAGGGAGTACAACAAACATTAGCAATCTTTCACAAAAGGTAGCAGGCGCTCCTCTCCAGAGAGAACATGGCATGATAACCTGTTCTGAGATGAGAGTTTGCAGCACACGCTTTTTGCTCACTGTACCTTTCACAGATGGGAAATATCCATTTGCATATCAGTCTTTGTCCCGCCCACATGGGCAGTCCAGCGCCTACATGCTATGGCAATTCCTCTCTGAACAAGAGTATCGACAGCAACCCCATACACGTGTTTCAGCCTTGTTGGGCCTCATCAGTGATGTGAAGCGGTGCCTCTCTGAGCACAGTGAGCAGGGAGACCACGTCTGGTTGCCCCCAGGTAACTTAGGGTGACCAACCCCAAGTTCCTTACACATATTTCACAAAAGGTAGCAGGAGCTCCTCTCCAGAGAGAACATGGCATGATAACCTGTTCTGAAGGGAGAGTTTGCAGCACAAGCTTTTTGCTCACTGTACCTTTCACAGATGGGAAATATCCATTTGCATATCAGTCTTTGTCCCGCCCACAAGGGCAGTCCAGCACTGAAATGCTATGGCAATTCCTCTCTGAACAAGAGTATCGACAGCAACCCCATACACGTGTTTCAGCCTTGTTGGGCCTCATCAGTGATGTGAAGCGGTGCCTCTCTGAGCACAGTGAGCAGGGAGACCACGTCTGGTTGCCCCCAGGTAACTTAGGATGACCAACCCCAAGTTCCTTACACATATTTCACAAAAGGTAGCAGGAGCTCCTCTCCAGAGAGAACATGGCATGATAACCTGTTCTGAAGTGAGAGTTTGCAGCACACGCTTTTTGCTCACTGTACCTTTCACAGATGGGAAATATCCATTTGCATAGTAGTCTTTGTCCTGCCCACATGGGCAGTCCAGCACCGAAATGCTAAGGCAATTCCTCTCTGAACAAGAGTACTGACAACAACCCCATTAGCTCGATCTTCTCGCTCTCTTTACTTTCAGAAAAAACACAATATTAATAGCAAAAACTTGTCATTGCTGACGTACAACCTGCGCACGTACAAACGTCATCCTACATGGCAACCTTAAAAACCTAACATGCAACGTGATTGGTTATAGGAAGGTAAGTTAATATAGATACTATATCTGTATATGGTAACAGGGAGAGGGGATTGAATAATCAATGTCAGCTGGGGCAACTAAGCCCTCCTTTCAAAAGGGCCACTATGAACGTCACTAAAAGTACGACGTCCCATTGGCTCTACTTACTATAGGACCCTAGATTACATGGTCCAGTATGATTGGGTTGGCATCAACCCCACTCATACCTTTCTATCTACGTCCAGCAGCACGCAGAAAGATCATCCAGGTGCAGAGAAGCTCGCCTGCACCCCAGCTTCCCACCAATTATGCTACAATCAATCATCAACTCAGTAGTCATGTGTCAATTACTTCTTCTTCGTAGTTTGGCCTTGTGTCTGCTCTGTGCTCTGAGAACTTTTAAGGAGTATGGACATGGTGGGGATCCATGCATATGTGTGAAAGTCTCACTCTTCCAGCCTGTCTTTGTCACGTGACTGGACGTCGTGAAATTGGCTTTTCTCTGTGTGTTTTCGTATATTTGATTTAAATCTACCAGTTCTCTGATGTCTGTGACTTATCTTGACCTCTTCTGAACAGGATCCTCTGTTCTCTTTTCTCCTTAATTGTATCCATTGTCAGCCCATTGCTGCCAGATAAGACCTTGACTTCTTGGCATGGTCATCCTTAGCTGAGTTTTGCTCTGTCTCGATTCTCAATTTTCTTGCTGCGACACACTCCATTGTAGGCCTTTTGTAACCTTTGTTCAATTCTGCTCATACGCATAGTGGACTTGCATTCATACATAAAGTGCTTCTTGAGGTATATACTTGTAATCGTTGGTGCTTGCCGCAATTTATTGACTATTAAGCATAAGCTAGCTTCACGATTTCTTTTGCCTCTTGCAGTAACTTGCAGCTGTACACGTTTAAATGAACTAAATATCTTCATCATATATGTGGCATACATTTCTTCATTTTAAGATCTTAAGCTCACAATGTTACTTATCCATGGTATCTTCTCTATATTTCGTCTCTTGTCAATATTCTCAGGTCATTATATCTTCTATATGTGCGTCAGACCAATTTCTTATGACGTCACCATTCATCTTCCTTCATTATCTTCTGTGCTTCTTTGGGTATTTTATTCAGACAACTGTCATATTGTTTAGAATGTAGGTATGGCTTTTTTAATGGATACTTTACAGTCTCGACCGTCTCCCTGGAAACAATCGTGCAGAGATTCTGCACGCCGTTCATGAATTGCGACCAGATTGTATTCTATCGAGTCTGAGCAGGATGAAGTGCAGCCATGTTGGTCCTGATGGCGGGCACTGCAAATGGGCAAACAGGGGCACCACGATCATCCCAGAAGATCGAGTGAACTGAAGCGTCAATAAAACAGGCCGGCCGCGTGCTCCTGCGTGCGCGCTCCGAGGAGTAGCTCGGAAGTAGCTGTTCTGCGTTCTGCCCGGAGACTCCGGGCTACATGCTACGAGCTACGTGAGGAGAGGATCTCCTACAACGCCTATCCCACCCCTAATCACTCTCAATAATGTAAAGGAACGTTTGTGGACACTCTACATTATTTATTCTTGGTTAATGAGAATTATAGTCTTTAATTTTATACTTTACTTCTTTTTAGTGAACTGAAGCCAAGCCCCCTTTACTCAGCGTCAATAAAACAGGCCGGCTGTGCACTCCTGCGCGCGAGCTCCAAGAAGTGGCTCGGAAGTAGCTGTTCTGCGTTCTTCCAGGAGACTCCGGGCTACATGCTACGAGCTACGTGAGGAGAGGATCTCCTACGACGCCTATCCCGCCCCTAATCACTCTCAACAATGTAAAGGAACATTTGTGGACACTCTAAATTATTTATTCTTGGTTAATGAGAATTATATGCAAACAAAGGGGGGGTCTGGGAATCTCTCTACCAGCACGAACACAGCCCAATGACCTGTTCTTGGGTGAATAACCCCTGGGAGAGACTCTACCAAGTCTTTAGCTCACTGTCCTTTTCACAGAGAAGAAATTTCCCCGCATATCAGCCTTTGTCCTGCCCAGGGGCAGTCCAGCGCCGAAATGCTAGGCAATTCTCCTCTGAACAAGAGTACCATCAGTAACCCAATACACGTGTTTCAGCCTTGTTGGGCATCATCAGTGAGGTGAAACTGTTGCCTCTCTAAGAACAGTGAGCAAGGGGTCCACGTCTGGATTGCCCTGTTAACTTAGGGTGAAACCCAAAGTTAATGTATGCAAACAAAGGGGGGGTCTGGGAATATCTCTACCAGCACGAACACAGCCCAATGACCTGTTCTTGGGTGAATAACCCCTGGGAGAGACTCTGCCAAGTCTTTAGCTCACTGTCCTTTTCACAGAGAAAAAATTTCCCCGCATATCAGCCTTTGTCCTGCCCAGGGGCAGTCCAGCGCCAAAATGCTAGGCAATTCTCCTCTGAACAAGAGTACCATCAGTAACCCCATACACGTGTTTCAGCCTTGTTGGGCATCATCAGTGAGGTGAAACTGTTGCCTCTCTAAGAACAGTGAGCAAGGGGTCCACGTCTGGATTGCCCTGTTAACTTAGGGTGAAACCCAAAGTTAATGTATGCAAACAAAGGGGGGGTCTGGGAATCTCTCTACCAGCACGAACACAGCCCAATGACCTGTTCTTGGGTGAATAACCCCTGGGAGAGACTCTACCAAGTCTTTAGCTCACTGTCCTTTTCACAGAGAAGAAATTTCCCCGCATATCAGCCTTTGTCCTGCCCAGGGGCAGTCCAGCGCCGAAATGCTAGGCAATTCTCCAATGAACAAGAGTACCATCAGTAACCCCATACACGTGTTTCAGCCTTGTTGGGCATCATCAGTGAGGTGAAACTGTTGCCTCTCTAAGAACAGTGAGCAAGGGTAGAGAGATTCCCAGACCCCCCCTTTGTTTGCATACATTAACTTTGGGTTTCACCCTAAGTTAACAGGGCAATCCAGACGTGGACCCCTTGCTCTTCTCTGTGAAAGGGACAGTGAGCTAAAGACTTGGTAGAGTCTCTCCCAGGGGTTATTCACCCAAGAACAGGTCATTGGGCTGTGTTCGTGCTGGTAGAGAGATTCCCAGACCCCCCTTTGTTTTTAATGAGAATTATAGTCTTTAATTTTATACTTTACTTCTTTTTAGTGAACTGAAGCCACGCCCCCTTTACTCAGCGTCAATAAAACAGGCCGGCCGCGCGCTCCTGCGCGCACGCTCCGAGAAGTAGCTCGGAAGTAGCTGTTCTGCTGTTCAGCTGCGTCAGCTGTGGCACAGTGGCTTGAGAGGCTTTCTTTTTGTTTTACCCTTTCTCTGCATGTATGCGCTGAGTCCAAGATTCTTAGGTTTGTTGACGCATCTCCACACTTAGAAGTCTGAGGTAAGATTAAATCTAAGGCATAGAGTTGTGAAGTTTGCTCATCGATAAATGCTTTAAGTTACGCTCACAGGTTGTGTTGTGTACTGCATACTTACTGTGTCTAGCTATCCGCACATATATGCACTCGTCAAGCTAGGTGGTTAATTACAGCTTGGGCAGAAACTGAGTCAAGCTGTATAAGACTCCTCTGGTGTTAATGTTAAATACATCTGCATAAAGGCACAAACGAAGAACGTAGTGAAAATCCTGTTGGGCTCACGTCCCTTTTGTTAGCCTTAATGTCTGTTTACAGAGGGAAAATAATTCAGAAAGCTACGTTTGTTCCTAAAATCCTGACACGTCGTGCAAGTATGGCATTGGCCGTAGCGACAGCATTGCCTGGTGCGTCGGACACAGATGATGATTTAATTGAAAGTGCACAGCCGTGTACAAATGTCTGTTGTAGCGCTTCAGATATGTGTAATACTGTTTTTCCTGTTTCCTCTCAAAGCCTGTACGAAGTGGATAGTACCTTGGTTCCTGATAATATGTTACCATGTGACCTAAACTCAAGCTTGTTGTTTGACAATACGCCCCCTATTTTTAGTACAGTGGATCAGTCCTTAATGGGAACCACTCAACATCTAGAAACCATCACAGAGGGTGAGGTCAATCAATGTTCTAATAATGTTAAAGTAAATATAGAAAATGAACATACTAGTGTGAATGGGCTCATGTTTATCGAGCTCAAGAAGCAGTCTAGACTGCTGAATGAAATTGTACTGGCATTAAGAGCCTTACCAGAACTGTGCTCTAGTATAATGAATGGGTGGGAGGAAAAATGCTATAAAAAACACTAAATTCGGATTTGGTGCATCAAAACATTTGTGTTGGTGTCCTAACAGCAAGTACTCAAGAGGGTAGAAGTGTACCTATACTTATTTCTGACAACACAATCCTGGGCCAGGATGTTAGAAGCGCACCTATACTTATTTCTGATAACACAATTCTGGGCCAGGAAGAAGTATATGTACAACAGTCCAATGTAATTACGCTATAAGATGGTAAGGAAGATAGTGAGAAGGGGCGAAATACGTTGAATGAGCCCGTGTTAATAAAAATATCTACAAAACAAGCGAAAAAAGCAAAAAAGAAAAAAATGTTTCTCATCCCAAGGGTTTAAACAACAGTTCGTGTAAGTTTATGAGAAATATAGACCTACGAACTGCTTGTGATGACCTTTGTAACGATAAATAAGTTCCCTATGAGTCACGTGCGAATACAAATTGTGCAAAACTTTCCAATCTCTTCTCTCGAAGAGTTGGACATTCCAGTAATAAATGTGGTTTGTGTTGACGATTTGCAGTCATATGATGACTCTGGTCCTGTAGTTAGTGAAATCCTGAATATACAAGCCAGAACTGGTACTCATATTCCTAGGGTTGAGCATGTCATGGTGAATGAATCTAAGGTGGTTGGATGTGTGACACCTCTGAATGGTCTTACAGAGCAAGATGTTTGCTGCTTGGTCGAAAACATCTTAAAAAAACAGAAGCTGAGTGAAAACATGGCAGCCTTGCCGAAAGTTACTAAAAAAATCCTGCATGATGATAATCTGACTGACACCTTGGATCAATCATCATGCGGGTCCCGAAATGTAGACTCTCGACCTATAAATGAAGAACGTGGGCAGACCTGTAAGCCAGAAACAGAAGCAGTTACAAATGGTGCAGGTCATGGCCTTAACGGGTCTCAGAACATACTCTGGGAACTATGGTTGATAATATCTTAAAAAGAAATTTGCCACAAGTTGTAATGGTTATGCTCTGACTGAACCCAACGAAAACACATTGTCAAGAGACTTTGTAGACACTACTTATATGACGGATGGTCTATTTGAACCTCCATGCAGAATGCCCATCGTTAACAATGGTCCCGTGTCAACGGGACATAGTCTGCAGAATGATCCGCCACGTGGGCACTTAAGGCCACCGGCTTTTCCAGATGAGCACAGTTTAATTATGTACTATGTACTTGAGGAAGGTGGTCCTATTTCCTTGAATAGACCATATGTATTGAATTTATTTAATGAAATCCCTGAACTTTGCCTGATGACATCGGCGGATATACAATTTGTGGACTTCATCCATAATCTGAGATATGATTATGTACGGCTGATCATCAAATCTCCCCTGATTAGAGCACTTCTCTTGAAGGAGGTGGGCTCGCTACAGAGGAGGGGCTTTGATATTATACCCTACAATAATACATTCAATCATAAGCCTCCACAGACAAACAAAATGTGCAATGGAACCTCTGAGACTAGAACATCTGAAATCCCACCTGTACGAAATGAAGGGATTGAGGTTATCAATGACGCAAAGTCTTGTCTAAAGGATATGCAAGAGTGGCGCTGGCTTGCACTTTCCCTACAAGAATCTATTGCAGAATTGAAATCTGTTCCCAAACCACTTTAGAGCAAGGTCTTAATTTTAACTTGTGTCATGGAATACAAGAGGTTATAAACATCTTTTTCTAGACACCAAATTAAGTGTGAAACTTAGTAAATATGACTTTGTGCTGCTGCAAGAAACTTCGGTCACCTCTGGCTTGTACATCGATGGCTTTAATACCCTAGGTCTAGCTGCAAAAAAAAAAGATAGAGGTAGACCTAGCGGTGGTTTGTTGTTGGCATATAGAATTGATGTGTGCATCAAACTATTGGACAGCTCTTTTGTGCTGGATTGTGCCATAAGAGAAAGTTTTCAACTGACAACAGATGTTGGAATTGTTCATATTTTGATGTTCAATGTATATTGGAATACATGCAATGAGAATAGATGCGATTTACAGGAGTTCTTTGTTTATTTAAATGAAGAGATATGCAATTGGCTTGACTCATACCCACATGGTTTCATTTTACTTGCGGGTGATCTGAATGCGGATTGTTCACTTACAAAAGCTGCACAGTATCAGATACGTGCTTTTTCGCCCAATTTGGATAGTAAAAAAACTAGAGGTTGTCAATGGCTAGACTTTGGAAAGAGTTGGGGCTTGGAGCCGGTCTATACCATTTTGCCAACTTGGGCTGCTCGTGGATCATGTTCCATACTAGATTATATATTTGTGACCACCCATGAAAAATTGTATTGTAAAAAGTTTGAAGTCATAGAAAATTGTAATAGCGATCATGCAATGTTAAGTTTGGAACTCCCATGGAGTAAGGATAATAATGAAATTTTGTCCTTTCCTATTCAAATTGAGGCATTCAATGATGGGAAACACGTAAAATGGAATCGTGGTAAAATGGAAAAGGCTAACCATATTATTACACAGGACTTTTCATATTCAAATTACGAGAAAAAGTTGGTTTGCTATTCTGTCGATAATTTTGGTGATTACATTGAAGATATGTTATATCGTAGCAAGGTGCTCAAAAGTGGTAGCACAGAATCTAATCAAGTGCACATACACACTTTTGCTGAGACTGTAAAAAAAGCAAAGATCTTTATGAGAAAGTCCATTGGAAATATAAAGACAAAAGAGAATAATACCAGCTTTTGGTCTCTAATAAATAAAGACCAATGTAATCAATAGCGTTTACAACTGAATCCTATAGATGCTGGGGTACGGTCCAAGTATTTTGGATCTTTATACAAATCTCCTGAAAACTATGTGTGTCCTGAGGATCTCATTGATGTTGTATGGCATTTGGACACACCAATCCTGAACATTAAAAGCTTAATTAAAAAAGCGAAGCCTAACTCCACTCCGGGTCCCAATCTTTTGTCATTTGCTAATTTAAAAAATAACATTGATTTGTGGTCTAAGATTTTGCATTTTTTATTTGTGGATATTTGCCTCAAAAAGAGGAAACCAAATAACTGGAAAGTGTCATATGTATTGTTACTTTTCAAGAAAGGTGATCGTCTGTGCCCCAAGAATTATCGCCCAATCACACTTATGAATTTGGAGTCAAAATTTGTTGCTGGTATAGTACTTGAAAAACTGAATATGTGGATTGATGACAATAATATATTAGACTATGGACAGATTCGTTTTCGTAAAACTATAGGGACTGATGCTGGAGGATTGTTGATGGTTGAGTTAATGAGTGCGGTCAAACAAAAAGGTATGAAGCACTTATATATTGCACCCATGGATCTAAGTTCCGCCTTTGATCTTGTCGATAGGCCTACAGTATGGAAAACCTTGTTAATGTTAGGCACAGATAAAGCCTTGCTAGATGTCATTATTCATCTTTACACAGAAACAACAATTAGAGTCAGGCTGAATAATAAAGGAAGTCTGACTGATATTATTCCTACTGTGAACCGGCTTAAACAAGGATGCAGATTAGCTGCAACACTCTTCAATCTGTATGTGTCTAATGCAGGCAGGTCCTTGGATGCTAGCGGTCTAATTGGACCTAAAATCGGAGGCTCAACTGTTAGCTGGGTGTCATATGCTGATGATTTCTTATTAATGGACTGCACAAAAATCGGCCTGCAAAAGCTGATAAATGATTTTGGTATGTTTATTGATGAAAGAAAACTGAAAATTAACCCAATCAAAACTATAATCTTTCAAGTGGGTTGTAAAAGTCCTACCCCGTTTTTTTCATATTGGACCTGTAATGGTGCAAAAATTAAAAGCCAAACGGTCCTAACCTGGTTGGGGTAAGTTTTTTCCAGTAACTCCAGTAAAGTGATAAAAACCAGCCTGACACAAAAAGCAAAAGTGGCTATCAACCAAATAAGAGCCATTGAAAGAACATATGGTAAATTTACTTTTGACCCCTGCATTCTGTTCTATAGGCTCAAGGTGGTGCCAAGACTGTCTTATGGGTGTGAATTTTTCTCTAAATCTATGTGGCCCTTTTTACGTCAACTGGAGTCCATGATATGGCGAAAAATATAATATTATGTTCCAAAATGTATTCCTTTAGAGCTAATAAAATATGAACTTGGTCTGCATTCACTCAATAGTATCATGTTCAATAGAAAACTGGCTCTATTAAGAAAATGTCTGGTTGCTGAAAACGGTACAATTTATGCTAATTTGAAACATGTTACAAATGGAAACTTTATGTATAACTTAAAAGAGGACTGTGAGAAAAAACTCTTTGATTTAGGTTTATCGGTAAATACACTTATTAAGTTTCCAGATAAAGTGAAGGAGGTTGTTAATGCATTTGACTGGTTGGAGAACAATGTAGTTTTGTTAAATTCGAAGTTATATTCTGATAGTGTGTCATATTGGAAATTCCGTCCTTATCCGGAAGTATACCTGAAAAAATATCTGTCAAGAGAATTTCGAAACTCTTATATGCGCTTCAGGTTTAACGTCCTAAGTACAAATGAGATCCTGTTCATTCGGGGGTTGAGCTCTTGTGGGACCGAAGAATGTTGGTTCTGTAAATTAAAAGGCGTAGGTGAATCCCTAAAACATTTATTACTGGAATGTCCAAATCTTCGAGAGAAGAGATTGGAAAGTTTTGCACAATTTGTATCTAATACAGCCTGGGTAGATAGAAACAAACTCTGGTGTGAAATGCTTCATGTCTCTGTTATCACCTTGAAAACAAAAGTTAACGAATTCTTGAAAAACACTTGTGCGTTGACATAAAAACAAACATTGTTGAGGGTACTCTTGGTTCCTAAATGGATAATATAGAATGAGTCATTGCTTAAAAAGGTCTTAAAATGTTTGTTTAGCATGTAAGGTGGTTATATTTTGAGAGGTGGTATGTGCTTTTTTTTTCATTCGTTCATGTTTTTTTATTTTTTTTATTTTGGACCTTAATGAAATTGTAAATGTATTAGCATTTAAGGTGGTTATGCTTTGGGATGTGGTATGTGTTTTTCTTTATTCGTTCATGTGTGTTTCTTTGTATTTTGGATCTTAATGAAATTGTAAATGTATAAGCAATTAATTGTGAAAATACTGTTTTAATGAAATATGTTTATCACTTTTTACTGTTTATATTTCTTTGTAAAGGTTTGAATAAACCAAAACAAAAAAGGAAAAAAATATATGTATATTGATAGGTGCTGTTATACTGATAGGTACTGGCAGAGCCCATGTGCTGCTCTCTGCTGATTTACCTGTTCTTCATACGTCACATACTTTGGTGTGAATTCAGTAGGCAATGGGAGGGGGGCAACTGAACTGGGGGCGATACTCAACACTTCCTCTTCACTTGGCATGGGCCTCTGTCAATTCCCTAGTGGGAGGAGCCAGGAAGAGTCACATACGTTGTCCAGTTACCACCTAGTGGGGCATTAAGTGGTGATCAGATCCAGGCTGATTGCTTAATGTGAACAGGGCTAAGGGCAACCCATGGAACCATCCCTTTTTTATTTTTACAATCTTCTCTTTGAGCAGACCATTTAGGCGCTCACAGATCTCATTTGCTTCTGGGTGATAGGCAAAGAAGAATTTGTGCTGTATCCCCAATAGAGTCATAATGTGCTCAAAGGTTTAATTTCCGAAATGTGGTCCATTGTCAGACTGCAAGACCTCACACAACCCCTATCTTGGGAACACCTCTCTAACAAGGAATTTTGCCGCTCTGTGAGTGTCATGGTGTGAGCAGGAATCGGCTTTGATCCGTCGGGAAAATGGACATACAACCACTATCATATAGCGGTAGCCCTGACTCACGTGGATCATGTCTTCATAGTCTATATGGAGGTGTTGGAAAGGCCCAATTGGGTGGGGTATGGCTCCTCTCACTACACGTTAAGTATGACCAGAGGTGAATTTCTTACATGTGACACAATTTTCCGTGAACGCAGCTGTGTGCTCTACCAGATTTGGACAGAACCCTCTTCCCCAATGTTTGCGGCAAGTACGTCCTTACCTAAGTGAGTAGGGTAGTGCAATTGTGTGAGCTCAATCTGCAATAATGCTGTTGGAATTACTAGCTTGCCTTTGTTCTTCTGTCATCACAAAGCATCAGTGGGGAATATTGAGCATTCCCTTCTCACCCATAATTCTTTCTCCTCTACTGGGGCCTTACTCTGGAATTCCATTATCTGTGTGGCTGGCAAGGTATTATAGCTTTCCTTTAGAATCATATTGTGCGCACGGATATGTGTGTTCGATGGGGTATCAAAGTCAGTTACTTCAGGGAAATATGCTGCACGCTTTGCTTCTGCATCTGCGGATTTGTTGCCCTGGGATACTAGGTCCTCCCCCCTCATGTGGGCCTGCACTCACTTTACGACCGCTATTGCTGCTGGGGGTTGCAGCGTATCTATGAGCATGCCCAAAAGGGGTGCGTGCTGTACCGGTGTGCCATAAGCATGTCGGAAGCCCCACCTCTGCCATCATGACAGCTCAGAGTGTATTATAGTTGTCATGTAGGTCAAATCGGAGTACTCTGTCACTTCCTGGTCCCTGCACGCTTCTAATGCCATTATAAGAGCCACTAACTCTGCCGCTTGCGCTGGAAAATGTGACAGCAATCTTGATCTTGCTTTTACTTCAGCTGTCCCTTCCAACTTTATACTTACCACTGCTGTCCCTGTATGTCTTTCCCCATTGCCTTGCCTGTCTTTGAGGATCTGTCAAAATAAAGTACTCCCCCCCTCAAAAGGCTTCTCCCCTACTTTGGGAATGTCATCATACTGTTCCATGTACGTAGTACAGTTGTGCATATTGTCTCCCTTCTCCACTGGTTCAGCAAGAAATGTTGCCGGGTTTACAATTCTGCACCTCACCACCTTTATTGCTGGATTCAAAATAATCACCTTGTATCCAGAAGCTCTCTGTGTGGTCAGCGTACTCTTTGGTCTTTTGAGGATTGTGAAGCAGGCGTGCTTCACGTAAAGCGTGGTGCTGCACCCCATCGCAATACTCACTGACATTTCTACCACGAATGTTGTAGCAGCCAGAGCTTGTTCGCATGGATAATGTCCTCTAATTACTGGTCTAAACGTCCACTATAATAGGCCAGTGGCTTGTGTCCTAGGCTAGTCATCTGTTTGAGTGCCGCAGTCATCACTACTCCATTGGAGTGTGGGATCAAATAGAATTTCTCGTGGTAGTGTGGGATCCCTAGCACTGGTGCTGTGCATATTGCTTTCTTCAACCCTTCAAATGCCTCTGCCATCTCATGTGTCCATAGCAACTTGCCATCCCCTCTCTGTGCCTCTCCGAGTCCGCTAAACAAGGGTCTAATGTATGTGCTATAATCAAACACCCAGGCTCTGCAATAATTGCAGAGGCCCAAGCACTGCAGCATTTCTCTCACTATCTTTGGCATTGATGTTCTCCAGATTGCCTCTGCCCTTTCTGGAGTCACATTATGACCTTCCTGTGATATTAACTGCCCAATATATTGCACTTCCTTCTGACAATATTGGAATTTTACCATGTCCACCTTGTAACCTTTCCCTGCCAATACTGTCAACAAGTATACTGTGTCGTTTTGACACTGCTCCACTGACTTGCTACAAATTAAAATGTTGTATACATATTGTATGACATAACCCCCATGTGTATGTTGCCTAAATCCATCTGGAAGGCCCTATAAAAAACGGAAGTGACTCACAGTACCCCTGTGGGAGTCTTGTGTGTTTCCACTTCCAGTTTCTATAAAGATACGAGGTCAAATCCTGTGCATCTTCATGGAGCGGTATAAATAAGAAGGCATTCTTCAAGTCTATTACCGTGAAGTGGGTAGCTTCCGTCGAGATGCCACACAGAATTGTCACTGGATTAGGAACTAACAGAAATTCTGCTTCAACAATTTGGTTCCAGGGACGTAAATCCTTAATACATCGCCATGACACCTAGTCGCCTTTTTTACTGGGTACACCATGGTTTTACACTGCGATCCTGAGGGTACCAGAAGGCCTTGCTTCACTAGCACGGCAATCGTCTCATAAATACTGCCGTATGCTTCCTTTGATAGGGATACTATCTCACCCTTGGTAAAATAGCCACTGGTTTAATTTTATGTTGATTGCCTCTATCTCTCTTAGCACACCCATGTCATAGGGACCACTTGTCCATGAGACGATGGGTACTTGCCTGTCATGATCCTACCCACTTGCCACCCAGCAATGCTACATACACACATTCAGTGATGGTTTATGGCATAATTGTGAAGTTAAAACCTACAAACTGTCCCTGCATTAATTTACTTGTTTTATCCATGCAGTTTTGGACCAATCTAATTTCATGTTCCATACCTGGTTTTGGGTTAAACCAGCAGATGCATTCTGGTACATATATGCTGACCAATAGGTAGAGGGCTGGAGGAGACAAACAAAGTATCTTTGTTTGCAGCAAGCTACTAACAGCTTGAAAGCCCCTGATTGCATTAACCTGTTCCAAGCTACTGCAGGCTAGGCTACTGAGAGCTGAAGATACTTTAATTACAATCCACTGATGAAGGCTGAAGCTGGGTCTGGGCTTGATTGAACACATCTACCTGAGACTGCAATCATATCCACCCTGTTGGGTTTTTGGCTGGCACGGCTTTTATCTGCTCCCTTTGAACAGAAGCAGCTGTTCAGTCAACTGCTTTCGCTTGGAGTTCTTTCTGTGCTCCTGTGACCAATTATTGAACCTTTCCCTAATATCCTGATTTTAGCTTTTGAATCCTATTTGTCGTTGCTGCCTTGCAGCACCTTTTCCATTCTGCTTTTGCAATCTGCCTGTTTTTGAAACTTTCCTTGATGTTTTAGCTTTTGACTTATGAAACTGTGCCTGCCTTTGCTGCTGTGTTACAGCACCTGTCCAGTTTTGCTATTAAGGCCATCCAGTTCTGTTCTGATATCTCTGCTGCCTTTCTAACTTTCTGCCAACACCCTGTTTTATGTAAGCATTTCTGCTTCACAGACCTGTGCTGTTTTTGCATAGCTTTTCTCTCTTTCTCTCTGCAATCCTTGTCTCTTGGGGTTTTTCTATTTGTTACTTTCCTGCGATGTTACCAGACTTCAGTCCATAATTCTAATGCCTGTTCTTATGTACTCTGAGTTTCCTGAACCCCTCGTATTTGCTGTGTTGGCAGAAAACTATCTTGTTTGAGACCTTTGCCTTGTGTTTCCTGATGTTCCAGTTTATGCTTTGCACTTTGTTTCTCTACCTGTCCTGAACCTGGTTGTTTCTTTATATGCTGCTTCCTGCCTGTATTACCTATTGGTTCACTGTTGTGCCTCTACTCTGTATCCATTTACAGTGTGACCTGTGCATGGGTCACCATTCAGATCAGATAAGGGAAAGACCTCTGTTGCCTTCATCTAGTCCGTTGGAGTCTTACCTGCCTCACTATATGATCTCCAGTTTCGGCCTTTCACTGAGTACAACAGTCTCTTCGGCATGCCTAACCCATGGTGCTGCTGTATGACAGTTGTTAAGAGTAGTCTGCTGGTACCGATCCCAAGGGCTTTCCTTGGAGACCCCTTATCATATTCCATTACACCCTTTATTCTGATCAATCCGTATTTCCCAGTATATTTGCTTGTCTTTACTTTCTGTGTGTCTCTTTGCTTAAAGCCAGCTCCTGCCCCTGTAGTTCCGGTAAATACCTGTTACAACTCAGATCAGCTTGGTATGTACCCTGTTTATGTTATATGTTAGCATTATCTAGTGCATCTCTCCTAATCTACAGTGCCTACTCTGAGGTATTGCCTTGGCCTATGCCCGTCAGCCAGACTTCTGGCAACACCTCAAGACTTGTTCAAGAAATGGTGGTGGTACTTTTCGCAAAATGGCCATTCTCTGTGGGACCTCCCTGTAATATTTTCTCACCCAGTGTGTAATGCTTTTCACCCAGTGCCTAATGCTTATGTCAAACACCACCTTGTGATCTTGCCGATCATCTTGAAATAGTTCATCTGTCACGTCAGTCAACCTGTACCCCTCGCCCCGTGCAATCACCATTCTCTGTGTTGTCAGTCCCATACAACATTATTCTCTTGTTCTTCACTATAATGGCCTCCAGTTCTATTGAGATCACCTTTCATTCCTGTTCATCTAGGGGAATCTCTGGTCTAAATAAGAACTTGTTGGGTATGCGCAACAGCTTGCCCTGTATCCCTAGGAGCCACGCTATCAACACTTCCACTCCATATTGGAACAACTCAATCTCTGCTGGCACCCCCCTCTGTACCATCTGCCCACAATATTCCTGGAGGAGCTCCCTCACCTTCATGTAATGAATTCCTGGTACCAAGCACACTATCCATTGGTCTGTGAATGAAATGTTCATGTTAAGTTGGCCTATCATGTCTCTACGCATTATGTTCACCGGTGTATGTCGGGAATATAACAGTAGCATAGCCAGGTCGGTCTGAAGACGAAATATCGAATGAATGATGTCGAAGGTCATAATATAGAAAACAATAATGTCGAGAAAAAAAAGTCAAATTATTTATTTTTTTATTTATATATTTTTTTGGGGGTCCGGGAATAAAAAAAATGGGTAAAACAAAAACAGTTTTTTAAAAAAGGGGGGTTGGGGGGAAACCCCCCATTTCGAATAAAAAACGTAATAAGAAAAAAATCGACTTTTTTGTTTTCGAAATCTTTTTTTCTATATTATGACTTTCGACATTATTGTTTTCGATTTTATGACTAGAAACCAGCCAGGTCGTGTTCTCCTACAGAAAGTGGAAATTCGTCAGTAAAAGGATCTAAGTCCGTAGCCCCAGAGAAACCCTGCGCATTCATGGCTATGCCTGACATTGGGTATCTTTCTTCTCTAATACAGGACCGAGACGCCACCGTATCCACGAGAACAGAAAAAGTCTTGTCACCTATTGTCAACCCATACATGGTTCCTCAGCTGGATTGAGTGTAATATATAGATTGAACACATCAGGTCTGTCTGTGGGCTCTCCTTTTGTGGGTATAATGACATTCCCGTCCCTGTGAATGGATTGCCCCCTACAACCGCCCATCCCCCGTTTTCCCATGGGAGTCTAAATCATGTAGTCTGCATGGGTCGTGTTCATGATATTCTGCTGTGCTGGTAACTGCTGTGCTGGTTGTGATATGATATGATATGACATGACATGATATGATATGATATGATATGATATGATATGATATGGTATTTGTAACGCACCTATACACAAGTGTTTCAAGGCGCGACGAGGCAGGGAAGGGAAAAAACAGTGGAAAGACAGACAAACGGTCCAACTAGTCCAAGTGTCATTAAGATTGCGCAAGTGCAAGGGTAGGGAGAAGGGAAAAGTGCCTGACGGAAGGGAGAGGGGAAGTGCAGTACATGGGATGGAGGAATATATACGATAAGTAAACAGCCTGATGGTGGCTAGGAACCAGAGCAGGTTAGGCCGGGGGTTTCAGCAAGGGAGAGAGGCCAAGAAAGCAGAAGCAAAGAGGAAGGTTTTGAGGTGTTTCCGGAACCGTAGATGGTTCTCCTCAAGTTTCAGGGAGGCAGGAAGGCTGTTCCAGAGGGAGGATCCTGCCGAAGAGAGAGATCGACCACCAACTCGTTGCTTGGAGAAGCGGCTGACCCTGAGGGAGTTGGAGGCAGATGAGCGGAGAGCCCGAGAAGGAAGGTATTTAGGAAGAGAGGGTTGAAGGTAATGCGGCCCCAGGCCCCAGAATGCCTTGCAGATAATGCAGAGGGGTTTTAACTTAATCCTTGCAGCCACTGGGAGCCAGTGCAGAGATTTAGTCCTGGAGAGATACGATCCCTGGGCTTGAGGCCAACGACAAGTCTTGCAGTCCTGTTTTGGATAAGTTGCAGAGGGTGGAGAGTAGAGGCAGGCAGGTTTAGATAGAGGCTGTTGCAATAGTCCAGCTTAGAGAGAACCAGGGCTCTAGAGATGGTGAGCTTCTGGGGGAAGGAGAGGAGAGGAAGAATACCTCTGAGGAGGTGCAGCTGGTAGTGTGACTTCTTAGAGACGTCAGAGATGTGAGGAGAGAAGGAGAGTGTGGAGTCGAAGATGACCCCAAGGTTTTTAGCCTTGAAGGTGGGAACAGGAAGAGGGCCAAGAGAGGCCGGCCAGAGAGCTGCATGGAAGGAGGGAGAGGGTGTGCCTATGAGTAGAATCTCGGTCTTACTGGCATTAAGGCAGAGGTCATTGGCAGCACACTGGATAGCAGACAGACAGTCAGCGATGAGGGAGGGAGAGGAGGAGGCCGAGGGTAGCCTGAAGATGAGCTGGGTATCATCCGCATAGCACTGAAAATTGGGGCAGAGAGCGGTGATGCAGTGGGCAAGGAGTGCCAGGTATTGGTTGAACAGCCAGGGAGAGAGGTTAGATCCCTGGGGGACACCACAGGTAGAGAGAAATATATCGGGGAGGAAGGACCCAAGTTGGACCTGGGAGGGTCGGTCAGAGAGGAAAGAAGTCAGCCACGCCACAGCCTGTCCTGTGATATACAGGTTATCACAGAGACGGTTGAGCAGGATGGTGTGGTTGACAGTGTCAAAGGCAGAAGATAGATCAAGCAAGATGAGGACACACGGGGTGTTGGAATCAAGGTTGGAGAGCAGGTCTTCACGGATGTCAGGAGAGCAGTTTCCGTGCTTCTAGCAGCCCTGAAGCCTGACTGATGGTCATGAAGACAACCAACAGATTCAGTGTGGAGATTAAGATGGGAGATGGGCAGTTTCTCCAAGAGTTTGCCCAGGACGGGAGTGATGGAGATTGGGCGGTAGTTAGCCGGGCAGGTGGGGTTGGCAGAGGGTTTCTTAAGAAGAGGGTGCACAGGGAGTGCTTCAGGGTAGATGCGAAGGATCCTTACTATCAGCACTCCAGATACCATTAATAGGTAAGCTATCTGAATGATATTATAAATTGTTGGGATTTGCCCACTCTCTATTTCCCACCTAATACCTAAATATGTTATTCTTGAGGTCAAACTAAAGCCCTGACACTAATTGAATTTCAGTCTTAATTTTTGTCTTTCCACATTAGGATCTTGGACCCCCATTGGGGTATGCAAAGGGAGGACCTAATACACTACCCCCTCTTGCTTTGAAACGCAAGCCACTCCTGCCAAGGCATGGCTTGGACTAGAGATTTTTGAACTACAGGCAACTTAAAGAATGTAGCGAAGTAATCCCAAGCTCCATGCAGTTTCATATCCAAGGTACATCTCTCTGTTATTCTCTTGGATTCACCTTTTACGAATACTTGTCATGATTTTTGATACTTTACTTATTAGACCTACCCTTGTCTTGTAGGGTACATACTTACCAGTGTTGATATACGAAGACTGATAGATGTTAAGTCATCCACTTAGACCCAGGGATTCAACCTCGTGGCACCAATGTGAGTAGGAAGCACTATGTTAGTCTTCTTATAGTAATTAGTAGGAAATTCTTGTTTTTGATTAATTGAGTAAAAATTACAACTAAGAATAATGTTTTCTCTTGTAGATATCCAGACACAACGTCTCGGAAGTTTAGAATATTGAAGATTAATCATTTGACAGAAATGTTTCTTGATAATCTTTAACATCCACTCCAGAAGAAGGGAGCTTTCCTGAAACGCGTAGAGTTTTTATGTTTGAATTTTGATGATTTATCACGTGTGAGGAAATTACAGAGCCTTCTAAAAGTTTCACACAACTCTATTGTTTGTAAACTATATGTATGTTAATAAGAGAAGTCCACTAAAGTATATGTGAATAAATCTCTTTCAGTAATACCGATAATTGAATTATCTATAAAGCTTTTGACATAGCGGTATGTCTAGATGATGGTTAACATTTATATCTAGAGAACTACACATAACAACTCCAGCAGCTAATAACCAGGAACAAGTCATCTTCCGACTTGAAAAACGAATACGTAGAGAAATCTCGCAGAAACTGCATGCAACCACCTTAGCACAGTACTACCGGTCACAGAGAATACCACGTGGTTTGAGAGTCTATCTGAAACCAACATTATGTAAAGAAGTCCCTGACTTTGTAAAGAAGTGGGAGCAGATACTGAACAAGTGCTCACTGGATTTAATCCTTTTGACAATAGAGGAACTATCCAAATCGGTGTCGAAGTTGGACAACGAAATCCACAAATTAAGTGAACAACTCAGTTCCTTCAAAACGAGTGAGGAGCTCAAAACAATATTGGAGGACATCAATACATCCCTTGAACAGTATAAAAAGGAAATTGAGCAGAGAAAGGTTCGTAAATTCAGGAGGGATACTTTAGACTACTCACCAGATATTGTATACACATGGCAAGAATTTTATCAATCAAATTGACCACCTCACCCAAATAGACCACCATCAAGAGGACCAAGACAAGGGACCAGTGACAAAAGTAGCGATATTCCCTCAAGCAGTGAAGAAGTAAGAGGAAGAAAAGTCACCAGAAGTGAGCCTTCCACAACGACCAATCCAATAAGTGGCATACTCCACAATTCCCAGACAGCTACCACATCAGGATTAACGCCTCAGGATTTTTTAGATGAAAGACCACGCGACGAGGACGCAAGAAAACTAAGGTCCAAGAAAAAACCCAACAACACCTAGTAGTGAACTTAACATCGAAACCACTATCCAACAACCAACAAGAAGTATTGAATTTGGGCCTGTCATTTACTCCAACACAAAATACCACACATCTGGAAGAACGCATACATTTGCATAGACTCATGAGAAAAATGGGACTTAAAGTCTTCTTTGACACACAACCACCATCTGACAACCCACCACGGACAGAATTTTTGGAAATCAAACCTAAAAGTACTTTTGATCCCCCAATCCAGAACACCACTCTTAAAATCTTTGAGACCCAGATGCTAAACCAACTCAAAAAACTGGATTACAACAAAGTGAGAAAATACAACATCCGCAAACACCAGAGCAAAATAATTAAAGATCTGGCTGATGACAACACCATAACACTGAAACCCGCAGACAAAGGTGGAGCCATAGTAATTATGGACCCCACTTTCTACAACTCCCAGTGTTTGGCATTACTGACAGACAGAGACACCTATATCCCCATTGATGAGAATCCTACAGCCAGAATTGCATCTATCAATGAGGAAATCTTGGAAAAAGCAACTGACAATGGTTGGATAACTGAGAAAACAAGACGTTTTTTATACAAAACAGATCCAATAATACCGGTATTTTACGGATTGCCAAAAATTCATAAACATCTACGTTAACCACCTTTAAGACCAATTGTAGCAGGAACTGACAGCCTATTTCATCCTCTGGCAATTTATGTTGATCGGATACTACAACCCATAGTACAGAAAACCACCACTTATTTGAGAGATACAACTCATTTCTTGAACATCATACAGAACCTACAAGACCTACAACAAGATGACCTATTGGTTACATTGGATGTACAAAGTCTTTACATATCCATTCCCCATGATAAAGGTATAGAAGCATTCGAATGGGCACTTCTACAAGAACAAGACTGTAAAGCAGAAAAAACCTTTATACTCGAACTAGTAACCATCATCTTACAAAACAACTTTTTTTCCGGTTTAATCAACAATTCTATTTACAAGCATCCGGTACCTCAATGCGATCAGCCATGGCGCCAGCATACGGCAACTTATTTATGCATCATTTGGAGACAGAGAATATAACCTCCCACCCAGACTGGTGACCAAAACTGGTATGCTGGATGAGATATATTGATGACGTGTTTGTCATTTGGAGAGGAAACAGAGAGTTACTTAATGAGTTCTTAACATATATCAACACAGTGAATGACAGAATCAAATTTACCATGGAAATAGGGAACCCGAAAATCCATTACCTAGATGTGGAATTAGAATTGAAGGATGGTGAAATCATCACAAACCTCATCACTAAACCTACCGATGTGAACAACAGCTTACATTACTTAAGTCACCACCCAAGACATCTAAAAAACAACTTACCCTACAGTCAGTTCCTCCGGGCCAAAAGGATGACCTCTATGGAATCCACACTCACAGTGGAAATGGATAAGATGACTCACAAATACCTCGAGAGAGGTTATCCAGAGAGCATTATTACTGCAGCTAAAGAAAGATCCATCTTAAAATCAAGAGAAGTTCTATTGGAGAAAACACCAGAACACAAGGAGATACCCTTTCTGTACACACTAAAATACTCAAGCCAAAGTCATCATATCACTCGTTTGATAAGAAAGAATTGGAGGATTATACAGATGGACACCCAATTACAAAAACTCTTCCCTGAACCGCCCCTTATTGCCTACAAGAGAGGTAAGAACTTCTGGGACCAACTGGTAAAAGCAGAACGTACCCAGGAACAGCGACAGCAAACATTACATACCCAAAAAAACGGTACTTTCGCATGCCTACATTGCGGGAACTGTAATAACATTACCAAAGGGAATTACATTAGACATCCAAGGACAGGTGCGAAGATCAAACTAAGAAATTATGCAACCTGCGACACCAAGTCAGTCATTTACGCATTGAGTTGCCCCTGTGGGATCTATTATGTGGGACAAACAAGAAGGAAAATGAAAGAAAGGTGCAATGAGCACAAAAGTAACATCAGGACGAAGAATGAACGGTCACCACTGGCACAACATTTTTTGGAAAAAAGGCATACAATAGCCCAATTGCGTTACCAGATAGTCGAAGTAGTCTCAAAGGCAACAAGAGGAGGTAACCATTCCATAAAACTTGATCAACGTGAATTATACTGGATTGATAAACTGGACAGTATGACTCCTTCTGGAATGAATGAAGAGTTTCATCTAGGTGCCTTTCTATAAACCAGCTACATGAACACAGCATATGCACATAACGGTTGATTCATCAGGTGATTGGTGATCTAATCTAAAGATCCTAGATGACATCACACTATTGACCAAGTATTGTTGAGCACAATTTGATGAGAACAACATACATTACCAGCTTGTAGGTATCTAATGATCCAGATTTGTACCAAATCATCATGAGTTATTGTCATAATAAAGATCGATGTCAAAATGACTACTACACTAATTTGTTGCCTTTAGATTGTGAACAGAGGTGCCCCGTGATTGACCTCTGTCTCTAATCACATACCATTCCCTGCATAATCTAGCTACCCCCCCCAGATTTAGATATCCCCCATCAATCTGATGCTTACCCTGCCTAACCATGTGCTAGGGATACTGTACCCTTCTGGTGCGTTTGATCTTGATTTATTGAGCTTATCATATTAATTATTCCCATTGCTCACATACTTAGGATTTACCTTCTTCAATTTTTTCAGAGGCCAACGTGGGACGGCATTCCCAACATATCCACAGACTCACTTATTTCAATTTTAGCGAATGTGTTCTTACTGGAATGCATGCACAAGCACTCTGTTTTCTACCAGCATTGTGAATTCTACTAGGTCCAATATGATTCGTGCTCGCGTCGCGATACGTGATGGCGTCACGCGTTCACGCGTGACGTCTGTGCGCACCTGACGCGCTGACGCACATGACGCGAACGTTGCAGGAAGTCAGTTCCTGCTAAACTGAATATACGAGCCAGTCTCGTTACCTAATGCACCGCGAATAGCAGCCAGTTCTCCTTGGGCACATGAGCAGGATCCTTACAATCAGCACGCCAGATACCATTAATAGGTAAGCTATCTGAATGATATTATAGATTGTTGGGATTTGCCCACTCTCTATTTCCCACCTAATACCTAAATATGTTATTCTTGAGGTCAAACTAAAGCCCTGACACTGATTGAATATCAGTCTTAATTTTTGTCTTTCCACATTAGGATCTTGGACCCCCATTGGGGTATGCAAAGGGAGGACCTAATACACTACCCCCTCTTGCTTTGAAACGCCAGCCACTCCTGCCAAGGCATGGCTTGGACTAGAGATTTTTGAACTACAGGCAACTTAAAGAATGTAGCGAAGTAATCCCAAGCTCCATGCAGTTTCATGTCCAAGGTACATCTCTCTGTTATTCTCTTGGATTCACCTTTTATGAATACTTGTCATGATTTTTGATACTTTACTTATTAGACCTACCCTTGTCTTGTAGGGTACATACTTACCAGTGTTGACATACGAAGACTGATAGATGTTAAGCTCATCCACTTAGACCCAGGGATTCAACCTCGTGGCACCAATGTGAGGTAGGAAGCACTATGTTAGTCTGCGTATAGTAATTAGTAGGAATGTCTTGTTTTTGATTAATTGAGTAAAAATTACAACTAAGAATAACGTTTTCTCTTGTAGATATCCAGACACAACGTCTCGGAAGTTTAGAATATTGAAGATTAATCATTGGACAGAAATTATTCTTGATAATCTTTAACATCCACTCCAGAAGAAGGGAGCTTTCCAGAAATGTGTAGAGTATTTATGTTGGAATTTTGATGATTTATCACGTGTGAGGAAATTACAGAGACTTCTAAAAGTTTCACACAACTCTATTGTTTGTAAACTATATGTATGTTAATAAGAGAAGTCCACTAAAGTATATGTTAATAAATCTCTTTGGTAATACCGATAATTGAATTATCTATAAAGCTTTTGACATAGCGGTACCCAGAGTGTGCCGGGACGCGAGGGGCCCACATTTTGTGGTTATCCTCCCTCTTCCAGATTCTGCATATGTCCCAGTTTCTGCGATGAATGTGTCATGGGCTGGTATGGCTGTATTTGCATGTCCTATGTGTGCGCCTGTCACAGAATGTATGTCTGCGCTTCCATGTGATTATGGGCATAATAGTCATTTTGCTCTGTCTGATGTGTGGGTTGGTGCTGCAATCCCCCATTCTGGTGCATCCTACCCCTGTCCCTACACAATCGAGATATGTGACCCATTCTCCCATACACCAACATCAACATTGCATGGGACCCCTGTTGGTCTTTGATGTCTCCCATGGAACCCCTAGGTGCTCTGTTGCATTCGATACTCAAGCCCTCTTTCCAGAAGATCCCCTCTTCATCCCTGTGGCCACTGATTCACATCACTGCACCCTGCAAAGCCTCCCCCTGCAATTTGCAGTTTGTTTTGTGTATGTTGAGTAACTACTCCATCCCCGCTCATTAGTATTGCCCTTCCATTGTATACTTTGATCATTTCTTCTGTACTAACTTCGCTTCTTCCTGTTTTCTGACCTCACACATCTTTCTCGCATTCTCTTGCATTAACCTATAATAGTCACTATTTTTAGCTGAATTTCTGACCACGGCTTAGCCTCCATCCCTACTAGCTTCTTAACTGCTTTTTTGTACCTGCTCGGACAACCCATGACATAATATGTGGTAAAATAACCCCACTTTTTTGTTCCACAACTCTCTCGTCTCGAGACGCCATCGCTTTTGAATCTCTTGAATATATTGAAGTGGGTCTTACTCCTCATGCATTTTTTGCGTGCCATAATCACTCTTATAGCCGAGCTGTCTGGGTATTGCATCCTTAGAGATTGCCATAAGGCTGCTCTGCAGTTATTGAACAGTGTGTCATTGTGTGCTGTGATTTGTACTGTCACTCCGGATACCTTGCTCTTCTCCATACATAGTCTGCTACCTCACCAGGAATGGCTGAAAGTAGACTGTTCATGTCACCAACCACTAATGTCACCCCTGCTGTCAGTCTTTTGAGCTCATGAATCCATTTCCCAGACCCAGCAGTCAACAAAGGTAGCTTGCATCTTAAATTGTCCTTATCCATTTGTTGCCACAGAATATATTGAGGCCACCCGCTGCCCTTCTCCAATAATGGGAACTGTGTCTCTCTCGTTCCTCTGGCCTGTCTCCCCATGACTTTAGTGACGGTGAATGTCCTTGCCATCTCTGTCCTTTTCCATCCTGGCAGGGCCCTCATCCTGTGCGTATATATTGAGTAATATCGTCCGCACTGCAAAACCCATCCCTGGGACACGCAGTCGCCCGTCGATATCCTCCTCTCCTCTTTCCATGTCTTCTTTGACACTCCCCAAACAGTGTCTCTTTCAGGGCTAGCTTCCCTGGAGTGGCGATAAGGCCTTGCCTCTTTGTCATCATATCTCCCCTGTCGACCCTCGTCTGACGGCCATGGTCCCAGTACTACTGTCACTGTCCCCTTCTTCCATGTCCTCGAAGCTAAGTCTCCTGAACGTCAGATCTTCCAGCTGCTTTTGTTTGGCTTGATCTGTAATCCTGCATTCCCCCCCAGTGAGGGCCCAGTAGCACTCTTATCTGCCCATGGGGCAGCCGTGCCGTTTCTCATACTCCTGTAAAGTTCCCCTAACCTTCTTTGCTTCCCTTCCCAAACATCATCATCCAAACTTACCAAATCTGTCTTAATCTCCACTGCCTTCAAAGAGCGTCTCTCTCTGCTCTCATCTCTATCCTGCTCATGTCTCCGCTCCCCTTCTTTCCTGCGTTGCACTCTTTAACGAGCTGCTCGAGTTCTAACCTCCTTTTCTCTTTCATTATTTGAAATTGCCTTTCCAGCTCTTCTTCCACTTTCCTCCTTGCTATGTCCTCCAGCTTCTTCTGTCTTCTATTCTCCACTTCTTCTTTCTCATGCTTCTGCTCACTTTCACTCTTTCTCAATCTCCTCTTTTTCTTCCCTTTCCCTTCTGTGTACTTCCTCCATTATCCTTTCCCATTCTTTAGCTGTTCCTCCGTGTCTTTACTACTCGGTTTTTCCATCCCCATGTGCCCGGTTTCACTTGTGACCTTTCTGTCCAATTTGAGCAATATCTGTCTGCCTATCAATTCATTTGGAACTATCAATTCTTGGACCCTGCTAAACCCTGTCTCCCCCAAGTCATTCTCCTTTAGCTTCACTTGCAGCTTGCTGCGCTCCTTGCATTCTCTGCCAATATCCTGCACTCTTTTACTTGATTGCTATGCGCCACTAAGTGTATCTTCGCCACTATACGCTGGAGGTACGAAAGTGGGATTGGTGAATCCTGTGGCTGTTTTAACTCCTTTGTGGTGTAAAATCCCTTGTTTTCTGCTGCTGCATCTACATCAGCGGTTTGAGGAGGAGGAGGAAGGGGAGCTGAGGGCAGTCGGCTTCCATATCACATTGACTCAACATACAATGCCGCTGGATCAAGTCCTCTTCCTTGTCCTGAAAATGTTTCCATAACTCTAATATGGCCAGTTGCTTACTTAATTTGTTCCTCTTATAACCTGCATGTAAATGAGTGGTCATATGTTGCTGCACACATTTGGAAAAGCTCCCATCTTTGGGCCATGGCGTTGCCAACTTGCCCTTGGTATCGCAAGTCCATTCCACATTATACTTGCGATTTATTCTTGACACCGCGTGAGGGACTTCTGTAAGTGTTGAAGGGATGTGTCCCTCATTTCATCACCTTACATAACATGTGAATACTTACTTGACCTCAAATCGGGATTTCGACACATCCAATTTTACCTGGCATTTTGCAATTCACAATCTCCAAACTATCACTCAAATACCAATTCTCCAAATCATAACCGTGCAACAAATCTTTTCCTTTGCCTCTACGGCTCTGTACCATCAACACAGCCGTGCTCCATGCACCGCACCACTGCGGCCCTTAGCCCTGAAGGCTCAAATCACGACTCCACTCTTCTGCTTCTCTAGCTCCGCCCTAATGGCACAGCACTGATCCTTAAACTCAGTTAACAATCTAACCACTGATATCCACCACTCCCGGTACACCTCAAGTCCTAATAATCAACCTTGCAGTTGATGTCACCCATACCCTAGAGGAAAAGCCTTGATGCATGATCCTTAAACATACATATGACCGCTATTAATCACAAAAACACAATGACAATATGACGTAACACATACACGGCCGTCTTCCTGCCTCTCTAACAGGGTAAAACATTAAGTCACGCGGTTCCTCTTCTACAGCAGCACCATATAGGAATGCATCTCAGAGAGATAATTTAGGAAACCACCTTCCATGATATAAGCTAGCTTCTCCCGCTAACACCTATACATAGATATACCATATATAATCATCCATGAACCAAACTAAATTGCCAAACTCACAGGGAAACAATTTTTCTCTTTTTTTATCAAAGGTTTTTCACCCACAAGCTAAGCTGACTGTCTAAGATGAATGCCCAAACTGACCACAACACAGAAAACCACAACATAGAACATCAAGCAGAACATTTTCTTACCCTCACATTTGCCATGTAGCTGAGTCTATACTTACACTCAATGGTTCGCTAAAGGCCCTCGGTCACTGACTCTCCCAACACCTGGTACTCTGCGGTCTGGTCTGCTAGGCATCCCACCGGAAGCAGGCAGGAATTCCCTCCAAAGGCGGCTCCTGTCAACCTCTTCTCTTTTTCCCCATGTGTGGATTTAGGCGTTGGTTATGCCCCTCGGGCATGAGGCGGGATGAGGCGGTTTACTGCTGAATGGTCTTAGCGACCATCCCTCTGCTACCACTTGTAGAGGAGTGGCATGGGCTCTTTAGCTTTCCCCGAATTACCAGTGGAGAGACACTCGGGCCCATCAAAAACTCCCCACCGCAAGAACGGAAGACTCAGCAATAGGGCACATTTTACTATCTTTATTATCTAACCAAATGACAGGGCTCACACTTGAAAAATATGAATTCTCCAGAGCTCTTGTCTTCTGAATGTGTGTCACCCGGTTTTATCCGGGTGTGATATCACAAAACTAAGTTCCATCCCCGAAAACCTATTGGGTGCTCAGATTGGTCAGTTTAGGCGAACCACATATCAAATCCATCTACCACTCAGCCGTCCATACCCTCTGTCTCCTTGCCCCTCATGACTCCATTTCCTCTTCGCTTTCCTTCCTTGGCTGGCTGCCCTTTCACTCCCAACTTAAATTTAATTTTCTCTGTCTAGTCTTTAAATCTCTCCATGATCTTGCTTCCCCTTATATCTCCTCTCTCCTCTCGTTCTACACCCCTTCCCACTCCCTTTGTTCTGCTCATCACTTCCTTCTCACTGTCCCTCCTTCCCCATGTGCCTCCTCCCATTTCCGCTCCTTTCAGCTCCTAGCCCCCCTGCATTGGAACTCCTTACCTCTCACAATCCGCTCTATTCCAACCTTTTCCTCCTTCCGCACTTCCCTGAAATCTCTCCTTCTCCATTCCCCATCCTGATACCTTCCCCACCTCTCATTCTCTCTCCTTCCCTCACATTTCCCCTATGTACCTCTCCCTACCTGCCCCTCTCCCCTTATCCTCCCTCATTTTCACCCTTATACCCTCTATGTTCCCTCCTCCTTCCATCCTCAGCCCTTCCCTCTTCCCTCACAGATTAATTGCTCTACTTACTGTTTTATTGGTTTGATTCACGATTGTAACTTGCTTCTACTGCTATAATGTTCTATGTATTCTGTTGTTATAATGTAAAGCGCTTTGGATTAAAGCGCTATATAAACACAATAAATACAAATACAAATACATATATATCCATTAAGTGTTCATTCTACTATTGGGGGCCATATGTGGTGGCTCCACATGGGACACCTCTAAATGTAATGAATACACTGTTGCGGGGTCATAGGGAGTCTATTGGCTATTGCAACATTTTATATTTCCACGTGAAAGTTGACATAAAGGGCAGAATGTGCCCTTCCACTCCGGGTACCCTTGATGGTTACCAGGCTGAGTGTACCTTTTCAAGGCAATGAGAATGAACTTGGAGGGGCAGTGTGTTCCCTAATGTTGCCATCTCGGATCACCTAAGCCTGGGAGAGTGAAGGCAGTTGGTAGTTCATGAGCAAGACTTGTATCTTTCCACCTTTGGCTCCATGGAAACAGCTTCTCTCTGTCTACCTTGATTGAATGGGCATTGTCCTGTTCTTGAAGGTCACGTATGCTGAGACAACGAAATGGAGCTCTCCTGCCTGTAATCATGAGGCTTTTAAACAGAATTTATTCAGGTGGATTATCGCCTTGGTAACTAGAACTTTCCGTCTGCACTCATCCTTGGCTGAGGCACATCGTTTCTGCTTGACTCTGGCTGCAGCGATCATGCCAGCCCTTCCATGTACTCGAAGTCTGCTTCCCATTCCTCATTCACATCAGTGGGCCTGTAGCTTCTATACTTGTCCTTATGGCTTTTCATGTTAGTGGCAGTCAAGCATGTGCAAGCTAGATGTACGCATACTTTGGCATCTTGCGGTTCAGCTTTGGCGAAGGATATAGATATATATACATATATATAGAGCTATGTATGTGTGTCCGACATCTACCTGCGTGAGTCGTAAGCATGTTTTTTGTTTCTATATGCAACAAACTAATTCATGTTTGTGTAACTTCGTGAATGCATGGCTAGGTACTTCATATCTAAGTGGTGCTATGTTGTTATGTCAGTGATGACGTCATTGACTTATTGATTTGCAGCCAGTCGACTTCTTCGATTGATGGCATCTCCATCTCCTCCAAATCATTGATTGGGTATGGCCAGAATGCGATACATCGATGATGGCGGTGAAGGGCCTAAGAGTGAGGCACATCTGTCATGTTTCTGTATTCGGGCTGAGAGTTGTGTGGTGGTCATGAGGGCCATACTTAAACATCCATCTTTAATCCATCCCTCCATCCACCACACCCCTCCACCCACCCATCCATCCATCCATCCATCCATCTATACACTCACTTATCCATCCATCCACCATACCCATCCATCCACTCACTCATTCTCCCACCCATCACACCCACAAATCAATCCATCCATCCCTCCATCTACCACACCCACACATCCATCCATCCATTTATCCATCCATCCACCCATCACACCCACCTATCCATCCATTCATCCACCCATCCACCTACCTACTAATCCATCCACCACACCCCTCCATCCACCCACCCATTCACCAACGCATGTACCCACCCACCCATCACACCCACGTATCCATACACCCATCCCTCCATCTACTACACCCCACCTATCCATCCATCCACCAAATACACCCACTTATCCCTCCCCACACCCTCCATCCATCCATCCATCCACCCATCCACCCACTTATCCATCCACCAGACCCATCCATCCACCCACTCATTCACCCACCCATTCACCCACCCATCACACCCACAAATCCATCCATCCATCCCTCCTTCCACGACACCCACTTATCCACCCATTCATCACACCCACCTATTCATCCATTCATCCACTACACCTGCCTACCCATCCACCCACCTAACAATCCATTCATCCACCCACCCATCCATCCATCCACCGCAGCCACCTAACCATCGACCCACCTAACAATCCATTTATCTATCCATCCATCCATCCATCCCTCCATCCATCCATCGACCACACCCACCACACCCACCTACACATCAACCCACCTACCAATCTATTCATCCATCCACCCATGCATTCATCATCCATCCATCCACCACACCCACCTACCCATCCACCCACCTACCAATCCATTAATTCATGCATCCATCCATCACACCCATCCATCCATCCATCACACCCACTTATCCATCCATCACACCCACTTATCCATCCATCCATCCATCTGCCTATCAATATGGCTGACTTTGTGGTCTATGGGATGTTGTAGCTGACTCCACTTGTCCGACTACACACCGCTAAGGGACAGTCTCTTTGTTGTTCAGATGTCTACCTGCCATCTGTTTAGTAGTCGTGTGCTCCCCATTATGTATGCTCGTCTTTCTGCCTATTTGTTTTGTCTATGTCTTTGTATCTGAAGTACATCCCCTTGTACTGAGCATCTTTACCCCAGTTTTCTTCTAGTGTGTGTGTGTATCTCAGTCTCTCTGTCCTTCTCAATGAGAAAAAACGTAAATACAGGTCACAGGCTGATGACCTCATGCCTGACTCCCATGCTGTATTTTATTAGCATTTCAGAATATCACCCAACATTGGTGGTCCATTAACATAGACAAAAACTCTTAAATGTATGTATGAAAGATACACAAGCATTTGAAAAATTACATTTTAGAAAAAAAAAATAATGCCTTCCGTATTTAGCTTAAGAAAAGGCAGGTCTCCAGACCTTCCGAAAATAGCTCTAGAAAAGGCAGGTCTCCAGACCTTCCGAAACTAGCTCTAGAAAAGGCAGGTCTCCAGACCTTCCGAAACTAGATCTAGAAAAGGCAGGTCTCCAGACCTTCCAAAACTAGCGCTAGAAAAGGCAGGTCTACAGGCCTTCCGAAACTAGCTCTAGAAAAGGCAGGTCTCCAGACCTTCCGAAACTAGCGCTAGAAAAGGCAGGTCTACAGGCCTTCCGAAACTAGCGCTAGAAAGGCAGGTCTCCAGACCTTCCGAAACTAGCGCTAGAAAAGGCAGGTCTACAGGTCTTCCAAAACTAGTGCTAGAAAAGGCAGGTCTCCAGACCTTCCGAAACTAGCGCTAGAAAAGGCAGGTCTACAGGCCTTCCGAAACTAGCGCTAGAAAAGGCAGGTCTCCAGACCTTCCGAAACTAGCGCTAGAAAAGGCAGGTCTCCAGAACGTCCGAAACTAGCGCTAGAAAAAGCAGATCTACAGGCCTTCCAAAACTAGCGCTAGAAAAGGCAGGCCTGCAGGCCTTCCGAAACTAGCGCTAGAAAAGTCAGGTGTACAGACCTTCAGCATCTATCGCTAGAATAGGCAGCTCTAGACCTTCCGAAACTAGTGCTAGAAAAGGCAGGTCTACAGACCTTCCACATCTATCACTAGAAAAGGCAGGTCTTCAGACCTTTCAAATCTATCGCTAGAAAAGGCAGGTCTAGACCTTCGACATCTATCGCTAGAAAAGGCAGGTCTACAGACCTTCCAAAACTAGTGGTAGAAAAAGCAGGTCTACAGACCTTCTGATTCACATCTATTGCTAGAAAAGGCAGGTGTACAGACCTTCCGAAACTAGCGCTAGAAAAAGCAGGTCTACAGACCTCCCAAAACTAGTGCTAGAAAAGGCAGGTCTACAGACCTTCCATATCTATCGCTAGAAAAGGCTGGGCAGGTCTACAGACCTTCCGCATCTATTACTAGAAAAGGCAGGTTTACAGACCTTCCGAAACTAGCGCTAGAAAAGGCAGGTGTACAGACCTTCCGAAACATGTGCTAGAAAAGGCAGGTCTACAGACTGTCCATATCTATCACTAGAAAAGGCAGGTCTAGACCTTCCACTTTTATCGCTAGAAAAGGTAGGTCTACAGACCTTCTGAAACTAGCACTAGAAAGGCAGGTCTACACACCCTCCAAAACTAGCACTAGAAAAGGCAGGTCTACAGAACTTCTGAAACCTTCGTTAGAAAAGGCAGGTGTACAGAACTTCTGAAACTAGCACTAGAAAAGGCAGGTCTACACACCCTCCTAAACTAGCGCTAGAAAAGGCAGGTCTACAGACCTTCCAAAACTAGCGCTAGAAAAGGCAGGTCTAGATCTTCCAAAACTAGCGCTAGAAAAGGCAGGTCTAGATCTTCCAAAACTAGCACTAGAAAAGGCAGGTCTAGAACTTCCGAAACTAGCGCTAGAAAAGGCAGGTCTACAGACCTTCCAAAACTAGCGCTAGAAAAGGCAGGTCTAGATCTTCCAAAACTAGCACTAGAAAAGGCAGGTCTACAGACCTTCCAAAACTAGCGATAGAAAACAGAATAACCAATTGAAACTTTAACGCATATTCGTTATGAGACAAAACTCCAGAGAGAACACGAGGACACTGCTTTTGTAAAGACACTATGAGTGAATTGAAAATAACTAATTCCTGAAGACGCTCACTTTTGAGTGAAACACGTGTTGGGTATATTCTTAGAACATATATATTTAAAGTAATGTTTTCAAATGCTAAAGCATGTAGTGTCTCTTTCATACATAAACATAGTTGAAGTCGTCACTATGATATACACCACCACTGCCTGTGACATTCTGAAATATAATTAAAGCATATATGGATGTCATTTATGACACATTGTGTATAGGTGTGGTATATAACCTGTGATAGGCAGCAGCTAATCCACCCCTTAAATTCAGTGTTCCAGCGCCAGGTCATACAGGTACCTTACTTGTCCCCCCTGTTATGTATGTCACACGCTAGCTCGGCCAGCCCCCCTCCCCTCCTTTATTGAGTGACAGACTGGCACCGCTCTCTTATATTATGTGTATATATGCTTTATAATGAGGTATGGCACGTTGTGTACAGTACTTTATACCATAATAAGGGGGCCTCATAGGACTATGGAGCGGGGGGGGAGCTTTCAATTTACAAGTCAACAAACACAAATACATGTCCATCCAAAGATATGCACTAAGGGACCCCACAGCCAGCCAGCCAAAGTAGTGAAAATGGCCGGAAACAGAAGTGAATTTGCCCCAAAATGACTTACAGGCAAGAGGACTGGTGATCTGGGTGGCTTGCACACAGAGGGCTTTCAGAAGAGGTTGCATGTAAAACCTGACTTTTTTTCATGTTAACTCCCTGAAAAATGAGCAAAATGCCTTTTTTTTCGTTTTGTGTTTCCTTTATGTTATGCTAACAACAAAGCTTTTATAAGCATATGACAGCTGTATCGTACGCGCTTTTATCTCATTGTGACATCTTGGCAACACATTATGGGTCCGATTGATAGAAAAAGCGCAGAGTCCCTGCAAAGCACTCTGCGCGTAAATCCGCCTTGCGCCTACCTGCACGCTAAAGCATGTTTTGCGCGTAACACCTATTCATGGAATTTGAACCGCAAAGCAACCCGGGGCGCAAGTAGTGGCCGGAACGCCAACGACACGCGCCGCACAATCCCCACAAACCAGTTGCAAGTAATTACTGAAAAGAGCACAAGTGACAGTTATTTTGTTTGAACTTTGAATCTGTTGTCTGTGTCTTGCTTCATAATACATTTACAATCCCCACAATCAAGCTCCCTGGCAATACTGCGGGCCGTCCACCCACGACCAAGGCAGCACTTCGGTGACACTGCATATGAACCCCTTTAGCTCAAAATTGCACCCAGATAATCTGCGTACCATTTCTCGTAACTCAAAGCAGCGGCTGCTAAACCTGCATGAAATCCACCAAAATTCAAGGCTGCACTCCGCTAATCTGCATTCGATCACCCCTAACTCCAAGCGGCACCTCAACTACATGCTGTCACCCCTAAATTTCTATGGAAACCTTACCTTTGCGCTTTGGATCCTATATGCCCATTTCTCTGCTCCTGCGATCATGTAGCGGTGAGTCCGCGAGGTTTACGTGTAACTTTTCCCAACGTGAGATTGAGTGTTGCGTAACATGAATTCGGTTTGGTTTCCACTTGACTTGGCGTGCGATTTTCACTGCGTGGCCCGTTCCTCAAGACGCCATATTATTCCTCATTTTGCCTCCAGAATGGGGAATATTCATGTTCCACCCCCTATTCATTTCTTAGCGTAGACCCGTATCACACTTTACGCGGAATGTCGCGCAGGGCGCTCCACTGCACACAAGACATGACAGTCCGCGCAAAGTCCCTGAAATACACACAAAATCAGTTCCATGAATTAGGAAAAGGAGTTTTGCGCGCTGAAACGTGCACAGTCACTTTTCAGCAAGCAAAGAAATTTCATGACTCAGGCCATATGTGTTTTAAGTTAATTTATTAAGGTCATCGAATATATCATTTGGATTTAGACATAGCACCGCTATGAGGCTAATATTTTTGGCATCACATTCAAGACCACACATTTCTCATTCCTTCATCTCAGCAAAGCAACATCCCGTCTTTCAGTTTCTCACAACTTTGTGGCAATTTTTCGACCATACAGATTGAGGTTTTTTGTTTTGTATTTTTTAAAGACTAGTTATGAATTCCACCATTTTAGCAATATTTAATTGTAGGTCTATCATAGCTACGTTTGTTTACAAGAATATTCTTTTTTTGAGTAAAAAGAATGTTGCACTTCTCTGTTGCATTTGAAACGTTCAATTTGGGATCTTGTCATGCTCACCCATCGCAGATATTACATCAGAAAAATCTAAATTTTCTTTATTTTGCAGGTGAAAAACATTCATAAAAAATATAAAAGAAACACATACAAAAATAACATACTGCTAAATATAGGATACCAATAATTTAACACCAAACATAGATTATCACGCATAATAACACCCTTTCGAAACAATTACTATTTTAAACACATTTTAAGAGACTGTGGGCCTCATTATAAGTATTGCGGAATGGGTTAACGGGTGCCGCTAATGGTGGCGGACCCGTTAAACCCATTCCGCAATATTACGCGGTTCCCTCGCGGGACCCGATGTGGATCTCTGGTTTTACCAGACGTCCTTACCGGGTCCCGCGAGGGGACCAGGGAGCTAACAACGGGCCGGTCGTAATCGGTCCGTTGTTAGCTCCCACACCCATTCCCATTGAGCCCTATGGGGGCTCAAATGGGAATATGGAAGGTCCGGGCCCGGGTTCCCTGAGGGAGGAATTACCGGCCCCTCCAAACTCGGAATGGCCCGGTAATTCCCCATTCAGGGAACCCGGACACGGTTTTGGAGGCAGCCATGCCTTATGGGTATGGTTACCTCCAAAGTCGTAATGAGGCCCTGTGTCTACATTAAGTGAAAATAAAACATATATATATATATATTTGTGATATTGCTATTGCATTTTAGTTTAAAATAAACTTTCTTACACACACTTACAATTCATAAAACACAAGAATCGTTTAAATAACATTAAATAATGATTTCCCAAAATTTGAGCAAGTTGTTTTCAATCCATTCGATTTTGACATAAACATAACTGAAATTATACTAAAAAGCTCATTTATTCATTATCCAAACCATTACAACACAAGATAAGGTACTTCAGGCTTTCAACATTGCCTCGTTCTGCTTGGATCCTGCAGCTCAAAGTCCCTTGTTTCTCCCTGGGAAACATTGCAGCTTGTGTACTCAGAAGGTTCAAGCTTCCCCTTTATAGCAGCATCCCAATGGAACGCCCTTCCTACCAGGCTAAGAAATATCTCTTCACACACAGCCTTCTGCAAGGAAATCAAAACACGCTTGTTCATCTGAAACCCCCAATAGTTACTCATTCACCTCGTCCTCAGGACCTACTACCTACAGGAACACTGAATTCTTATGTACCATTTATGCACCTTTGTGTCATTTTAACTGTAACCTCATGTAACTCTCCCAACATTGCTACGCCTAATGTAACCAGTAAGCAATGTTGTGTTCATGTAACTATGTTTTCCCTGTTGTAACAGCGCCTCGATGCCTATGGGCTGCAAGTGCCGTATATAAATTCAAAAATAAAAAAAGGTTTAATCTGAACATCATAAATTGACATTTCACTCTTTGATCTGGGAATTTTAGTTAAGTTCGGCTGAGCAGCAGCGGCTGATGGGAACATTTTTAGATATAGTTATGGATTTATTTTTGAGCCAGTTGTAATTTTCTATGTGCCCCCCATCTCTTGGATTGGAATTTTAAGTGCCCTTTTAACATATCTACTCTCAAGGACCAATCAATATTCCAGAATATTGATGTATCTACTGGTGGTATAAACTTCAAGCAGGACACACAGGAACCACCAGGGAGCCAGGTATACAAAAGGTAAATGCTTCTTTATTACACCTTCAGTAGGAAGCTGAAAATAGGAGATCAATAGGTATGCTGCCTCTGCCCTTGGTCTCTCCCTGCAGGTCCCTAACCGTCCAACCTAGAACCCTCTCACTCTGCACCTTCCATGCCTCACACAACATTCCAAGCTCCACTCACAGACCCACAGCTCTCATACCAGATATAAACCATACATATACTAGGATACAACAAATATCTTCCCAAAGATATCTAAATTAACATCAACAAGTTTTTTAATTGTTGTTGATTTTCAATCTACTAGCCACTTCTTTATTACACACATTATGCATATACAGCTTGTCTTATCTAAGGAGGGATCATTAACAAGGCTAAACCTAATTTACTTCTGATATATTAAATCAAAGTACATGATGGTCACTTTAATGCAGGCAACCGCAATAGGCTCAGCAATTTATTCAGCCTTAATTATCACACAAGAAAACATATTACAGTGCTGTTATTTCATCACGATCCGTTCATTCATCTAAGGAACACTGCTCTTATTGTACATCGCACAGTGAAGATGACCTCTTGATTCCATATAGAAATTTCCAGAGAAGAGGCGGACCATCTGTGAAAGTAAAAAGCAAAAGAAGAAGGGAGCTGCTTGGACGAGAGTTAATGTGGTGCTATACACCTGTATCATGGACAACACGGGGCGGGGGGGGGGGGTAACGACCCGAATGAGGCAAGGGCGGTTAACGAGGGTCACAAGCTGTTAACCCCTTGCTGTTAACGCCATTAGCACACCTGGTTACCCCGGGTTGCTAAAAAAAGAAGGATTTTCATTCATTGAATGCGACACATGCCTTTTTCATTCAATGAATTAAGTTCCTTTGCTAACATGGCCGCCATGGTGGCAGAAGGCAGGTCTTCATATGCAGCCCCTGTTCAATTACTATGGTGTCCGGAAGAGCGAGAGGCAGACGGCAGGGGGGGTTTGGGAAATAGTTAAACAGGAGGTTGTGGGGGGGAGATGGCACTTCGGGCAGGGGATGCATCCGGCTGGTTGTGCGGAATGCGGGCTGAGGTTTCAGCCCACGATCTGCGGAACCTGACTGGCTGCTCCCCCGCCCCACGCCCCAAATGCTAATGTTGAACTGTCCCTGTGTGGGGGGTCCGGACTGATATGCAAAGGGATATTTCTTCTTTGTTAAGGTACAGTGAGCTAAAACATGTTTGTAGACCCTCCTGAGTGGAAACCATGCCAGAGATGTGGTTGTTTGGTAGTCTTTATTCTTAATAGAGGGGCTACAACAATTTTCCAAAATTCTATGGGCAGAGATTAGGCAAAAGGTTCCGATCCACAGACACCACTTCTGGTCAACTGGAGGAAGTGCAGGGGGCAGGATGAACGGCAAAGCAGCTCCTTAGGTACAGAAGTTCAAAGTCACCATAGTAGAATATACGCTGACCCAAAAGCAGCATTTCCCTGTAGAGCACTTACAGTGACCAGAAGGGGACAGGAAGTGGTAGAAAAAACAGTCTCTCTCGGGCAAGGCAGGGTTGGGTCAGCATTGCACTCCCCACCTTTTCACTCCTCACATTATTTCCTTCCTCCAAAGCATCAATATATGCTTGCATAAAAAAGAAAATGTGTGACTAGTGCTCACTCTAAAAGTAGGAGAGCACACATGAAGTAACAGATTTAAAGAACAATCTAAAGTAGTGAACAGTGTCTGACAGGGGTGGACTGGCCTATAGGGTACTCTGGTAACTCCCGGTAGGCATGGTTTGGCCCCTGGTGTCTGACTTCTCTCGCAGCATCAGTAATACTGGGATTTGTGGGGATCATCTTATAAAAAGGTGACACAAAGGAGGGGTGGGTTGACAAACTAACCAATGAGACTAGAAAAGATGGAGGAACTGGTTTGCATAAGTGTTTGCTGCTAATAGTGTCTTTTCATCGGGCACATGGAGAAATCATCTGGTTATAGAAAAAGGTTCTGCAGTTCTTTGAACGGTTCAATCATGTGCTTACTTAAGAGACAGGTGTAACAAATCCTACGTATCCCTCACTAATACCCTGCCTAACGTTTCCTCCCAGGTGGCCAGGGAAAGGCAGATGCTTCCTGCTCCTGACCTTGTGGGTGTTGTACTGTGGGAGGATCACCTGGCAGGAGAAGGGGCCCAGGGGAGTGAGAGGAATCCGTGAGTGAGACATGGCATTCATCTTCCTTTAGGGAGAATGATTTAGCAATGCCAAAGTCTGTAATGGCCTGTTTTAACAAATATCTGGTTGACCCACAAGTATTCATCTGACTAGGGATGAACCCACTCATATACCTCTGAAATTGGAGAGAGTTCAAAATCCCTCTAAAGTTTCGGAGACCTATAAAGCTTAGAACCTCCCTTATATCCAAGGAGGCTGTGTAAAGAAAGTTGGAATAACAACAGTGTAGAGGAGCGGGTGACACCTCCAGTGCCCGCCCCCTCACCTCCATAATACTGGAAGCAAAGCAGGAAGACTCTGTGCATGGCACCAGGTATCGTCCCAATACCACACTGAGTGTACGAGAGACGTTATACTCTCAGACAACCGTATCAAATGTATCCTCACACTGAAGTGGTAGAAGGATGTCAGGAATACATAATTAGACATAGAAGAGCTATAAGTGCGAACAGATGAGAGTAAAGTGACATCATAAAGGGAAGACACAATGAAGCACAAAAAATATAAGAATATGTAAAGAATTAAGGTGTAATCCAAGTAACAAAGTAATCAAGTATAAAGACATGAAGAAATCATCTATGCTGAGAAGACAAGTGAGATGAAGCTCAATGAATGTATATATGCAGAAACGCAAGGTAGATGAGTTGCATAGAAGCTTACTGCAGTAAAAACTGTAACATAAGTAAAAGTGGCAATGATGGACAGATGGACGTTGGATCGTGTCAAAACTACCTCAGAGACAAACCAGGGCAGCAAAGTTTATCTGTTTTAATAAGACTAAGGATGACACAGCAAGACATAATTGGAAAGTACAAATGGAGTTAACCAGGATAAGCTATGAAAGAAGGGCACATTTCTCTTAGAGTAAGCAGAAGTGAAAACATCTGCAAGTGCCAAGTATTGGATAATGAAGAGTGCAGAAAGCACAAGTAAAACGGAGCAACCAAGTCTCCAGAGGCCAAGAGGAGTAATAGCACCCAGCTTAATTAAATCAAATGGCAGTAAATAACAGGTCGAATGGGCAAATTCATGGTCTATTGAAGCGTGGTGCAAGACTCGAAAACAAGGTCTATTCATTAAGCCTCAGACAAAGATAGTGGTGTTCCCTGACTCCCTTAAAAATCCAGAGATGAAAACAGCCAGCAAGGTCAACTGCAAAGGACAAGCCTTGGCTCATGGTCTAGCTGATGAGAGATGATGGCTAATTGGGCAAGTGGGTAGTGGTCTGATGTTGTTCTCTGCACCTGGGTTTCATTCTGTTCACTTGCTGCTAGCGAGCCGAATGTCCAAGGTTGGGAGAGTATACCAACCAATCATGAGTGCCTATGTAGCGACATGCTATACACTGTTCCAGAAGCCAATCCGCTGTTATTATTTTTATAATCAGTATTATACGTATTTCGAGGCATTTCTACTAGATAAGGGGCAGCCACTCATCTTATTAACACATATACATACTATAGGTAGATATGTTCCCTTAACCAATCCCTCCCCTCGATAGGTTTTACTGTTTGCCATGAAGGATGACATCATAGCTGACGTACATCGAAGTATAAAGTCTCTGTGTAAGAGAAAAGTAACCGAGAGTGTGTTAGCTGCATTGTTTATAGTCACCAGATTTCCCTACTTTATGAGCTGACAATAAAGTAGCACTTTGCCATATTCTTTAAGTCTGTCTGATAATTTAAGTCTGAGGTCATTTACTATGGTAATTCCATTCTGTGGATGAGATACACTTCAAGATGCTAGCGCACAGTAGCGTTAAAGAATTGCCTTTTTTTGTACAATCAGGGTCAATTACTAATTCTTGTAAAGTTCCTGTAGAAAATGTTATAATGAACAAAATGAAGTTTGAAAGTAGCACAGTAGTAGTAAGAAAACTAAACGCTTCCTTTAGGGACTTCAAGTCCCAGAATTCCAAAGGTACTGGGACGAGGAAGAGGGCTGAAGAGACACAATGTTGCAAGAGTGGTCAATTCATCAGTGTCGATGACCCACACCTGAGGGAGACTAAGAGGCTTAAAAGGTCACCCCAGGTGCAGTCATTAGAGAAGGAGAAAGCAAAGGAGCTGACTCTGCTAGTGAAGAGCAGAGGAAGACAGAAGCAGAAAGCATGTGGTTTGAGCTGGCAGCACAAACAGAAACTGGAAGAAGGAGAAAACGCCTGGACCATTGCAGGGCAGATTCAAGCTGCCGGTCCTGAGAGGGTCTGTTTCCCCATCAAATTAAAGTGCAGAGGTCACACAGTGTGAAGCGTGCAGAAGGAAAGCTTTCCCCCTTGTGACCGTTTGGCAGCGGCTGCGCAATGGGAAGGGTGCAGCAAGCTGTTTCAGGTGGCTCGTATGAACCTGTAAGTCTCAAGGCCGTCTCTAGTGGCTGGCATGCACCAGGGGACCTCCGGAGCAAGTGCTGCTCCAAGTGGAAGCACCGCGAACAAAGGCAGGCTTACCGGAAAGGTTTGCTGCATCGTGAAGAGCCGGTGCAACAGAGGTCCTGCGGAACGCAACAGGAACAGAGGGTGACGTTGAGACCAGTGAGTGACAACGGAGCGATCTGTCCCTACTCGCAAGTGGGAAGCAGGCGTGCAAGTGAAAGGCACTCACATAGTAGTAGTAGAACAAGTGAAGCGTTGCACTTGTGTGTGAGTAAGAACAATTCACATGCTGATTTTGAATACGGAAAATTGTTAAAACAAGAGAAGCAGCACTTGCATAACATAAAAAGTGGTTCCCAAGCTATTGGTGCATAGTTAGCTAGGCAAAAACAGCTGACTTAATGAACAAAAGTCAAATTACTATTATCTTGAAGTGGGAGTTTCTGGAAAACCCAACCACCTGTGGGGGGGGAATATATATTGAGCGTTCATGTCAGTAAGCATTGCCCAAGCCAAGAGAGGCTGGAACTAAGACAAACAGTGTCTGGCCAATATTTCAAACAACAGAAGAAGGCTAATGCAAGAGATGTGAACTCTGGAACTAATTACCCATGTTATTTGCAAAACTGGGTATATGTTGGGAATCCCGCAGCTTACCAAAACCAGGGGAGAGTTAGAAGGAAACTGTATCCCTGCCAGTCTTTGGTGGTTTGTGAAGTGGAGAAAAAAGAGAGGCAAAAGGGCTGCACTTCTGTGGATACGTTTCCAGAAGGAAAAGAAAATAATTTACAGAAAAGTGTTGAAGAACAGCAATGTGAATCTTGTCATCCCTAATAAAAAGTGTTGAAAGTCTTGAAGCTGTCATGTGTTGAATGCTGCAAAACTGCATTGAATATAAAAGCAGTTTTTGTTGCGGTGAAGAGCTGTTCGGGCAGGCGAGTACACCCGAATGTCAAACCTTTGAAGATTGTTTGCCTGGCAAGCCATCAGGCCAAATGAAAATTGGTGAAGTGGTTTAAGGTGGTCCTGACAAAGGTACTGTGTGCTCTCGTAGTAGTGGAGGAAGAGCCAAGCATGGCTGTTGCCAAGAAGATAAATTACCTGGAGTTGTTAAAGTGGCAAACCATCCTGACCAATATAAACATTGCTGTTATTGAAGAACTACAGCTGTGTTCAAAGAAGAAGAGGAATCTTATAATCTCTGTGTTAGAACTTTCTGTTTACAAGTGGAAGGTCCATCAGACTATATTGGTACTTTGTTGTGGACTTGGAATTCCCTGTGTTCTTTTTTAATCTAAAGAAGAATCACGTTTAAAACCTGGGGAAGGAGAGTTCGCCCAAGTTGTGAAGAGAGACTATGGTTTCTTAGCTAACTCAATCATTATTGTTTTGAACTGCCAGGCATTTCCTTGTTTATTTGTTGTATGTTTAAGTGTGAAGGACAGATATGCTTTGTTAGAGTGTTTCCTTCAGTTTATTTTAGGCAGCGAAATCCTCATCAAGGTAGGGATAGTGAGGCGTTCATCCAAGCTAATATTCTAATAAAATGGCAAATGTTGTGAAAACTTCACAACGTGGCCGCCTCACATTTCGGACTCATCACATAGACAAGAAGAAACCTATATACATCGCCTTAATTGATTTAATCATGGCCATTGATACGGTGAATAGGGACAAGCTGTGGTACACACTAAATGCTCTGGGATGCCCAAGGCACCTGATTGGAGTACTAATGCATCACCATCCTCAAGCGCAGCCCCAAATCAGATTACACAGGGAAGGCTCTATAACTGCCCTTTCAGACTTCTCTAGGCCTGCGCCAAGGCTGTGCTCTAGCCCTGGCTCTTTTTAATTTATATATGCCAGATGTCGCCTCTGAACTTAACACAGACAAAACATGTTCCCACTTCGCTTAGGTACACTACATATTCAACATCTTGCTTACACAGATGACTTTATTTTGTTAGCTCAGACCCCGATCGTGTTGCAACACTCAATTAACTCCTTTGCTGATTATATAAAGGACTTAGAACTTGAAATCAATCCCCAAAAAACTAAATTTTTGATTACATGTCCCAAAAGTTGCATCCTTTATTTGCTAAAATGGTACCTAAATAACAACGAATTGGAGAACGGGGCCTCGTGGAAATATTTTAGCTTTCACATAAAATCAAAATATTGTAACATGAATGAAAACGAGATGTCTCCACGAATTGTATCCTATGCAGCCCAGATGGGCAAATTAAATTGCAAGTATGGGAAATTCTCTTTTTTTTACCCTGCTCTGATGTATGGCGTACAATTCAAAGATTCCAAAGTTCCTTGGGACAGAGTTGACGGCAAACTCTGGCGTCATGTGTTGAAGTTACCCAAAGGTGTCCGTATTGCCGTAATTAGATTCAAATTGGCTCTTTCTCTATCAAGGCAATGCTAGGGTGGAGAACAGAGACTCTCTATGGCAAGATTTTAACACCTGTGCCTAACTCTCTGTATTCAGATTTATTTGGGCTAGCATCACATGCACATGTCTGATCCTTAACTCTTGGATCCACTGTTGTTTTGACACCCTGGCAAGGATACTGTGGTAAGTCAGAAGATGGAGACAGACCAACTTTTTCTTGACTTTCTTTTATTCAAATAATAAGTTAAACATCCTCACTATCCCTAATCTATGGATTTCCCTGCCTAACCAAACTAACTAAGGTGCTCATCTTCAGGTGTGAAGTCCAAAGTAAACTTTCTGTCCTCCATCCAAAGATAAGCTACTCTGTCCCTACCACTAAGACAAAATAACAAAAGACCAAAAGAAAGACACCCTTCTCCTGGATAGGCTTCCTCAGCCTTAGTCAACAATTTTGAGATACGTTTAAGCTACCTCTTGGATTAACATATTTAGTTCCTCTAGGGGACTTATCCAAGTCTTTGACTCCCCTATTTGTTCTTTTTGTAGGCTTCTGCTCAATTTTATGGGCTTTGGATATTCTTATACAATGTATTTCCTAGTGTCTCTAAAGGTCTCTTCTTCTCTACGATTACTAGGGATACTGAATCCCTCTTTATGCGTTAGCCTCTATTTCGTTAGTTCTTTAAATGAATAAGACATCTAACCTCTTGTTCCTCCTCTGTTTCTATGCCTTTCTTCCTGGGATGTCTATTGTACACCCAAGAGGTATTCTTAACCTCTTGTCCAATTCTTATATTACTAAGAGGAGTAAGAGAAATGTCATACTATTTCTCCCACTTCTTTGGTTCGTGCCCCTCACTGGGATGAGTAGGGAGAGACCCATAGTGTTTCTCACTCTTGTTAGTTTCAGACCACTCAATGGATGAGTAGGCTGCTTCTCAGAGTGTTTCTCACTCTTCTTAGTTTCAGACCACTCAATGGACGAGTAGGCTGCTTCTCAGAGTTGTTCTCACTCTTCTTAGTTTCAGACCACTCAATGGACGAGTAGGCTGCTTCTCTCAACCCGCTCGGATGATTAGGCTGAGTCCTAGACTGTTTCTCACTCTTCTTAGTTTTGGGCCAGTCACTGGGACAAGAAGGCTGATTCTTAGATTGTTTCTCACTCTTCTTTGTTTCAGGCCACTCAAGAGACAAGTAGGCTGCGTCTCAGAGTGTTTCTCACTCTTCTTAGTTTTGAGCCACCCACTGGGATGAGTAGGCTGAGTCTTAGATTGTTTGTCTTTTGTGCGAGTTACTGGTGCAAGAAGGCTGATTCCTACAGTGTTTCTCACTCTTCTTAATTTCAGGCCGCTCACAGGGACGAGTAGGCTGAGCCTCAGAGTGTTTCTTACTCTTCTTAGTTTTGGGCCAGTCACTGGGACAAGAAGGCTGATTCCTAGATTGTTTCTCACTCTTCTTTGTTTCAGGCCACTCAAGGGACAAGTAGGCTGCGTCTCAGAGTGTTTTTCACTCTTCTTAGTTTTGAGCCACCCACTGGGATGAGTAGGCTGAGTCTTAGAGTGTTTCTCACTTTTCTTAGTTTTGTGCCAGTCACTGGTGCAAGAACACTGATTCCTAGAGTGTTACTCAATCTTCTCAGTTTCGGCCACTGACATGGACCAGTAGGCTGAGTCTCAGAGTGTTTCTCACTCTTCTTAATTTCGGGCCACTCACTGGTACGAATAGGCTGAGTGTACTCTTTATCCCTGTTTTCCCTCCATGGTCTTCCTCGGTTCCCCTTACCTTGTTTTCTACAGGTTGGTGTCACTGGGCCTGTTCTCAGTTTAGGGACTTCCATCATAGTTAGGTTAGCTTTGGTTCTCGCTACGACTCTTTCTGTTTCTTCTCTGGTGCTTCGCTCCCCTGTGCTCCAGCTGTCTCTGTGTTGTTGCCAGACTGAACAGTCTAACTCTCCTGAGTCACGCCACTGCTCTCGACTCACTCGTTCCCCTGGGGTTTCATCTCCCTCTCTCTCTCTGGCTTTCCGCTTCCTTGGTGCTTCTTGCCCTCAGCACCTTGTGATTTCCTCCCAACTGAGGATCTACCGGTCTCTCTCAGCACTCATGACTCGGCTTGTTTGAAACTCCTGGGTTCTAATTCTCATGGACAGTATTCCATCTTCTCTTTTTATGATTGGCTGATGGGTCCTCCCAGCAGAGGATTATAGTCTGTTCAATCTTTTAGTGAGTCACTCTTCATTGTTTGTTCATTCTTCTTCATCACAGTAGTGTTTTGTTTTCCAACCATTAAGTAATTGATATTACTCGCTTAGCGTTCTTCTTTACCGTAGTTTTAGTACATTGATACTCAGTTTGGATTTTAGGTGTTATGTCACAATAGCAAACAGTGGTTTGGCTTGATGGATGTCTCTGGAGTTCTGATGTTACTGTTGTTCTAGAAGAGAGGGCTCTAGGTGGAGTCTCTTAAGGATTTTTTTAGTGGAATGTACCAACTTGATACACATTCAAGTGATATACTTCTGTAACTTTGTTCATGATGTAGGTACCCTCCAGACTCCTCTCTTTTGGGAAATAATTTTAAAAGGAAGATATAAATCCTTAATTATTGCTGCTATGTTATATATTTATAATGTGCTGGGCTTGAATTAGCAATTGATAATCCCTTTGATTTACATAGTTGATGATCATCATGTATTTTAAGGTGGAATTTAATTTACTTAATTGCTACAGATTTACAGTTGAAAAATTCATGGCATTTTATTCGTTTTATGTTGCTTTGAGAATTGCATTTCTAATTTGTATTGTCTTTTTCATCTTTTATATGTGCTGAATTTGTTATGTCTATCTTGTGTTAAGATTTTAATAAACCAGACACAAATACAAATAAATAGAAAACCAGGTTTATTCATAAACAAATATTCTTTTTCTCAGTTTTGGCATTTTGTTACATGCTTCTCAACAAATACATCTTTTTTAGTTCTATTAAAGACACATTTTGAATTTCACAAATAAAATTACAATTTGAATTAGTGACAAAAGGCCGTGGTTTGACCTCTAAACTCTGACAATTACGCACAAACGTGAAGGAAGCAACACAGATACACTAAGATGAATTTCTTTAAAAACAATTTCACTTAAGATTGTTATACATTGAGTGATGTTGTAACAATAAGGTTCAACAACATGTTATTTGTTTGAAAAGGTTCTCTTTCACTATTAGGCCAGAGATTTAAAACTTTTGACTTCCCAGATGTTTTAGACTACAACTCCCACCTGCCCGTTAAACCATATTCAATATTGAGGGATCCGGGGAATCGTAGTCTAAGCCACCTCTGCAGTCTCAGGTGGCAGAAACCTGTACTAGGCTTTGGTCTATTCAGGAGTAGTGGACTGTAATCGAAATTGAACATATTTGATAGCTTTGTCATGTTTTTTAATTAAATTGGTTTTACTTGTTCCCGACTTGATTTGAATAGAGTACCGCCACCCGACGGTCTTGTGTACTTACACCATATCAATAACTACACATATTGATCGAAGACTTCAGGGGCAATCTTTAGAGAGGAGAAACGTTGTCAGAAGTATCCAGCATACACTGTAATGTCACTGCCATTTTTCCTTAAATGAAGGGGAACAAAAGCTTTGTCTTGAACAGAGTAATTGCACCTATTCATGAATAATAGCAAGTACAAAATGATAGGTTCTATTGGATTTTGCCGAAATCATTTTCAGAGAGGTATTTCATAATGAAACAATTATAAAGAAAAAGCATACAATACTTTTCCAAGCCCTCATTTCCCTATGTGTTTAACCCCACCCCAATGCCCTCCCCACCCGTTTTAACCCCTTAGCCCACACCACATATATCTTAAAAACAAATTTGATGTTTTTTCGATATAAATGTTTCGTTATAAACTACCTCTCTGAAAATGATTTTGGTGAAATCACTGGATACCAAAATAATATGCTCCACTCATAGATTATATTATCTATACTAACAAAGAAAGAGCAGAGTCACAGAAAGACTGCAGATTATTTGGACTATAGCACCCATGATGCTTCCCCATTGACTATGATTGCTAGGGATGATGGGAGTTGGAGTTTACAATTTCTGGATAATGATGTGGGATTAATCTGCCAGAAATACCTTCAGTTATAAACATGTGTTACAGACTGTTCTGTCCTACTGGCTATACTCCACTTTTCTGTGGTTGGCATACATTACCCAGGCTTTTTGGATATTGTACCACTGCTGTTGTTTTTCCCTCTGAGCGGCTGGTTTGTCACTCCTTCCCATTACCAAGTATGCTACCATCTTGAACTGTTTCACCATTTTCTGCCCACAGACTTTACTTTTATTTATTTATTTCCGTGCACAAAACCCTCAGGCATCTAGGCGCTAGTTACAGAAAGTGCATACTTGGTACATGGTAGGTGTAGATATACAGACTGGGAAAGCTACTCCCCTTGTTAGGGGCAGCTACATCAGGTTGTATACATAGAATATAGTGAGGAGAAGTAGCAGTACAGTAGAGGTGGTTGGTGCATATGCAAGGAGTAGATCAGATATAGGGACTTAAGCTTCGTTGTGAAGATTAGTGCGCACAGGCTGGTAGAGCAACGCTTCGTAGTGCACAGGCTACATCAGACGTGCAGATGGTTGTAGCCCGTGTAAAGCTGGGCGAGTTCAACATAGTGCAGGCTTCGGGAAGGGTTCAGATACACGTGGCAGATTACGATACAGACTGTATCAATGCTGATAGTCAGTTTGAAGTGGATGGGTAACAGAGTACGGCTGACGGTAGTGGAGGTCAGAACCGGATGAGACAGTGATAAGGTGGGAAAGCAAGAATTAGGAGTTTGTCAGTCTGGCCGTGGGAAGCCACCCGGTGATTAGGGGATGCGTCTGTTTGGAAATGTAAGTACAAACAGGGATAGCATGGTCAGCCTGAGACTTGCCTCGCATAGCACGTGTAATGGGCCACAGATAGTCCCCCAATTGGGCAAGGAAACAACAAGGTTGAAAAGTCAGTGCATAAGTATCTTACCCGAGATAGGTGGCTGAATCTGTTGCTGATGCTAAGGCGAGGCAGGGCAGGGTTGGGCGTACCACGGCATCGCCGGCTGAGATCGGCAGAGACAAATGAGCATGGCCTTAACTTTAAACCTGCTATGGAGAAAGCTAAATAAATCACATTGAAATGCAATCCAGCCATTCCAATTACCTTAACAATTCAATGAGGCAAAGGGTCACTGACATCCTCATCTTCACTCATGTCCCCAGTGCTTGGTTGTCCTGCATGCAGGCAAAACTCACCACTACTGCCTTTATAGGCACTAAACAGGGCAAGCAATGGAACATCTAGAACGACTCTCCCTATAGCATGAAGTTGTTTATAAACATTGTGAAGGCATTCTTCATGAAGTATGACACATACAACGGATTAAAGATTCAAAACAAAGTGATTTATTAACTCAAATGTAAGGATCGTGGAAGGCCTAACTTGCCCCATGCTGAGGTGGGATTTCCCTATCTGAACGATACTAAGTAAAGTCTGAGTCAAAGAGTTCAACTTGAAAATATGTCTGTGTCCAAAACCTATGCTTGCCCTCATAACTAAATCAATACAGTGTGTAGGGACGTCAGTAACCAAAGAAACAGTATTCAAAATAAAGTTCTGAGCTTCATCCAGCATGCAGCATTCTTTCGGCTCCCTTCCCAAGTGTAAAACAGTTCCACAAAAAGTCTATAAGTTACCATTCTTAGGTTCAAGGTAGTACAGCTTTAAAACAATCCCCAGGGCTCCCTTCGCCAAGCTCCAAGCAACACATTTCAAAACACAAAAGGGCCTTGAGGCTCCGTCCTCAAGACAATAATAGTAGTTCCTCAAGTTTCAGGGTTCCTTTCCCCCAAAGCTTGCATTTCATCATCTCAAACAGGTGGGTATCTTGGTTGCTCTCTTTATTCCCTTGGCCCACAATGTTTTATTTCCTTTCTTGATATAATAGGGTTAGCTTCATGATTTCATTTGATTCTCTTTTCGTATGTATGTTCATGCCATGTGTAGCTTTCAGTCAATTCAGAATTCAACATGCAGTGGCTTTGCTTAACTTGAAAGTTCCATTCACTCTGAAATTCCATCTGCAGTGGTTTTACTTAATTCTAAAGTTCCATTCACTTCTGAATTCAGCGTGCAATAGTTTTGCTCAATTGTTATGTGTTTATTCTGTTCGGTATTCAGTGGGCATTTGTTTGACTTCAGCCCGATATTTAATATTCATGCGTTTTACTTTAAGTGAACTTCCCAGTACTCAGAGACTTTTAAAAGTGTTCTTCTTTAAGGCACGCAACCACTCTGATACAAAGTATTCTTGCACCTTAACATTCACTAATGGAAATGATCTGAAGACCAGAGACCTTCAAAAACATTCTCTGCTGAGACACACGACCACCCGAAACAAAGCTTCTTGCAACAATGGTAATGTTCAATAATTCGGGCATCGGGTTTCTCATCTAATAGAAACTCAATGGTCTCTTAGGTAGCTTTCTCCACAGTGCAGAACACACAAACTCCAGCTTGTGCTGTTGGGGGTCTTGCTTCTGCCCCTTAGACACTCCTGTGTCGTCTTCTTGACAGAGGAAAGATCACTTTGGATGAAAGGGAAAGGAACAGCCTCTACCCACAGCTCCCCTCTCTGCCAACAGTCCGCACCACAGAGCCACAACTCCCATGCCACGCTCTCTAGGACCACTTCTCTATGTAACCCCCAGCATCCTGGCATGTTGCACGTATCACCGGACCGAGTGGTGGCAATGGCAATTGCGTTAGACAGTATTCCGGTGCATTTACAGCCGGAATACTGCCCAACTCATGATGAGGTCCCTAGATCTGCTAATAAATATTTCTCCAATAGTCACAAACTGTCATGCCTGTCAAGTATGGCCTCTCCCCAAAATATTATCGCTCAGCCCAGAGGACGGCCAGGCCGTTCTACACTCGCTGGCAGCTTTTGGATAAACCTCCTGGCAAAAGATCATGTTAACACTAATTAGCAATTTATTTTACTATGGACTCGTTTCCTTCATTCCTGCCTCAATTCCCGTCTGCCTCACATGCGCATAGTGCCTCTAAAGGGGCTCACCCGGCATACACGATTGTCAGCTGATGTTACGTTAGCTCACGTGACACGCAATCATCAGCTGACGCGTACTTAAACCCAAAGCTTCCGGGTTTCGGTGCTTCTGATCGTTGATTGCTGTCTGCGTTCCGGAGCTGCTGTTCTTCCAGTCTTCGTTCCACGTTCTTTATTCAGAACATTCTTCTTGCTGCTCTTGCTCCTCAGAGCCGCCGTCACTCTGCCGCATCATTCTGCAACATCCACGCTATTGGGAAAAGGCTTACTGGACTTCTGGAGTGTTCTTCTTTGCTGCTGCCTGCAGCGCTACCCGGCGGCGTTGTCCGCCTGGTTACAGCTGCTCTTGTTCGGTCCTCCTGCAGTTGGGTAGAGGAGCACCCGCCAGTCCTCTCTACACCCGCTCCTGACCAGCTGTATCCACGGAAGAGATGATACTTCTCATACTAAGGTGAGAGCGGATCTTGCTTCATTTGCCTATGACTGTTTCGTCAAGTCATATGCCAATTCCAGCTACAGGACTTACCAGCCCTGCTTGTTTTTGCACTCCTTGACCCACGGACCTACAGGATTTACCTGTTCCCTACCACTTGTCTTATTTCACTCTAAAGTTAGTGCACTAAGACTTCATGGACGCTATCCTGCGTGCACCACCCCGTATCTAGTGTGGCCCTCATTCCATTCGGGTTAGTTCACTTACTAACTCCCTTTTCCTTCTCGTTGGTTCGTGTTGTAGACCTGTGGATTTTCTAGAGACATTCCTAGTTAGCAGGTTATTGGTTTTCAAACAGAACTCTATTGATTTCTTCATCCCGAGTCAGTTCCTAAAACATCCCTTTGTATTTTCCCAACAGGCTGGTGGCTCCAATAAATTACACGCCCTTTCCATTGATTCCTCCATTTGGCTGTCTTCCTAATAGTCAAAGAGTGACATCAGTTGGAAGGTTTCAATTCAACGGCTTACGCTGTATATCGAGTCATCTCCGGAAGACTCTTTGTGTATCCTTTTGAATATACCCTACGGGTATCCTTTTACGCTGACACTCTTTGTAAGTGTTGGTACTCCTAAAAATCCAAACCTATCCTTAACACAAACCCTTAGAGGATCTTTACATTGATTTTCTGCAAATCTTGGCAACATGATTCATGGAAAACTATTACACTGATTTAATGCCAAAAGGATATAGTGCTAGGTTAAATAAAGTGTACCTCCCAATATCACATATCCAACTTCTATTGCAATACTCTTCTGCTATAAATACAAGCTCACATTTTTATCTCATTGTTTCGACATTGAGACAAAACACACAAATAAATATTGAATAATATCATTTGTATTCGTCATTTGTCATCATTATTTCTAAAAAGTCAAAAATGTTAAATTGATCTACTCCACAGCAAACCAATAACGATCTACAAAAAAGTATAAGGCAATCCATACCGCACATTATTCACAGGTATATATATATATATACATATATATATATATATATATATATACATATATATATATATATATATATTCAAATCTTGCAGCCTCTTGTCACATATTAAATAAATACACCTGTGGTGGAACAGCCTCACAATCCAAGGGAAGCTACATATGCCTGGGGCCAATATGTATCCATGCCTCCTGACTTTGACATGTTTTAACAAACACATAGAAAGTTACATATCCACATATGTTAGTTCAGAACTACTAAGCTTGACATGTGTTGCTTGCAAATACAGATAAAATACAGAAATTAATTTTAAACCTTATCAAATGCATATGAAGGCAGTAACGTAAGCACACACCCACTGCAAAAGACACATGGAAAGTCTTAACAGTACCAGGAAAGCTCTGTAATATTTAAAACACATGTTCAGAAATGTAGTTTCTAAAATTAAATAAAATGTAATCCAACGTTCCACAATGACCAAAATGTACAAGTCCCAAATAGCCATTTTCTCCTTTATTGAGGTGTAAACAGACACAATCACTTAATCGTTGCAGGGTTTGGCTGAAAAATTGGATAAGATATAAGAGTCCAGATTAACAGTCTTCCTCTCTCATGATGTAAGTAGGATCATACATATATACGTATTCTTTTATGAAACTTACAAGTGTTTCCTCTTGAAGCTGCGCTAAATATACTCATCGATAATGTGCACATACCACATATTTTTTTATCATTTATAAATTGAACCATTACTCCTTCAGATGTAGATCACTCGTAGGATGTGACTGTGTAGTGACTCCCATCTTCTCTTCACTCCACCTCTGTCCGCATCCATTTGTTATAATGAAAGGAACGAACAATGTTGGGGAAACAATATTTTTGTCTCCCACTATCCAACACTTTCTCCACATGTTCTAGGGTTGCAGTTTGTGTATGTACTTATAGCAGTCCTGGAATAAGTTGAGATTGCTGATAAGTAGGAAGAACAAATATTGTTGGTCACAACTATTTTCTTTCTGGAGATGTAATGACTCAGAACCGCAGATTACTTTTTTACCTCCATTCACGTGCAGTATGCAATTTTTTCATAGTACTCTTCTGTGGTCTTTTGGGGGGGAGGAATGGGGAGCATGACGTAGCAAACAGAGGGAATAGAACTCTTCTATTGGTGTTCATCTTCAGGGCCTTCAAGGTCTGGGGGGCAAGCCCATCTTCAACACCCCTGGGCACGAGCGGGAGGTTCCCGCAACCTTTGTGGTCAGTTGCTTTTTTCCTGCTTCACGACAGGAAAGTGAGTCTTACATTCAAGTGGTGTTGGTGTTTGCAGTCAGTCTTGAAGGATCCTCACTAAGGGCCGTGTCCTTCCCTGTCCAGGCCATGTTGGCTCATTCACCATTTGCGGTACATCTCATTTGCATAACCCATCTGGACCAGCATGTGGCATTGAAATCTGAGCCACAGATGTAGGTAAGACATGCCTCGCCTCGCTTGCCTGTTATTTGTACAACAGTGCAGATACTCCATCTGAACATGGCCACCGTATGCTACAAGTATTGAATAAGATCTGAGCCTTGAATGTCCAGCCTCGTGCTGCTACCTATTGGCTCCTATTTGCGTATCCATGCAAAGCCAGCCCCCCCACAAAGGATGGTGTCCATCCCTGTCAGGGCCGGGAAGGCCATAGAGTCCATTCAACGTGATAGCACCATGTAAGTGCTGATCATTCACTGTATTCCTTTCTTGTTCGTTCCACTGTACCTGCCGGATTTCCCATTTCCACTATTCTGATATTAGCATTGCCTTCCGCATCCTCTCCTCTGTCCTCAGCAATCAGGTTAATCCTCTGAGGTCTTTGGCCTGTACTTGAAGGTTTGTGACTGTTACTTCCTATTTAAAAATCCTCTCCTTCATCTCCCCCACTGTTGCTGATATTATGCACAGGTCCATCCTTAAGAGAAACACATTCGAACCAACTTGTCCGATTTTCTCCTCCAGGAATTATCTCAAGTCCTGTATGGCTTGGCCATTTGGTCTACACTGTCCTTGTTGTCTTCTCTGGCTATCCAATAGCATACTTGTCCTTTCTGCTTTGGGTGACTTTAACAGCACTATACTGGCCCATAGTGATGTTCTGCCTGTGAGCCCGGTTCCAATCTACCATTGTAATCTGTGTGGGTCATCCATTGACTGAACTCTCTGTGAATCCCTTCTTCGCTTTGTTGGGCCTTGCTCTTCTCTTGCTCCTGCTGACTTTGTCTGCTCCGGTGCTAGGGGTAACAGGCGGGAGGAGTCTGTTATCCCTGTCCCCCTAGCAGTCTCTATTCCTATGTGCCGCCTAGTGCCTTTTCCACAGTCCTTAATGATATTGATATTGAAGCATTTATAGCGCGTGCCGAACAGACTCAACTGCATCTGGGTACAAGTGATAAAGGGAAAATTCAGTGTATATCAAGCAACAATAATGTGATTCGGAGGATGGCCCCTGGCTTTAACGAAGTGCAAAAGGTTTGGGATACTATGGGTCTCCCAGGGCACAGAGTTCTACAGTCTAGGGCCGTAGATCGCAAAACACCTATACCCGCTCTAAGCACATCTGCAGTTGGACTCAACAGAAGAATTTTGTCTGAGGAACGAAGCAGGCTCAATTTATCTGTGAGGTACCGGGATGCAAGATTGTATATGCACCGAAAATCTTGAAGTCGATCCTTTCCTTAACAGGTAGCCAATTGAGAGATCTGTGGTCTTTTGGGGGGAGGAATGGGGGAGCTTGACATAGCAAACAGAGGGAATAGAACTCTTCTATTGGTGTTCATCTTCAGGGCCTTCAAGGTCTGGGGGGCAAGCCCATCTTCAACACCCCTGGGCACGAGCGGGAGGTTCCCGCAACCTTTGTGGTCAGTTGCTTTTTTCCTGCTTCACGACAGGAAAGTGAGTCTTACGTTTTTTCCTAAAGGTGGTCAGCTATCACCCTCAAAGGGAACGGGAGAGAGTTCCAAAGGGCAGACACAGCCACAGAAAAAGCCTGGCCACCAATAGTGCGCCAGACCACTTGAGGAACACGCAGGAGCAGATGGTGAACTGAGCAAAGATTATAAGATCGAAGTTACTTTACAAACTTTTTCTGCAAGTACACAGCGTCAGAACCAAAAACGCCCTGTGCACAATGCAGAAGGATTTAAATGTGACTCTCGCTTCCACCGAGAGCCAATGAAGCTCACGTAATACATGGGAAGTATGGGGGAACTTGGGAAGGCCCGACGCCTGGTGGTCTGCAGAGTTCTGTAGGAAATGTAGATGTTGAATCACAAATTTGGGCTGAGACAGGAACAGCGCATTGCAGTAGTCCAGAGTGCCAGATATGGTGTCAGCAACCACCTGGCACCTCAGACTCTGAGGAATGTAGGGCCGAATTGTCCTCAAGGGTTTACATTTAAAGGATACCGCGCTACACATGGCACTGACCTCCGGAACCATGTAGAGTGAAGAAGAGATTTTCACTCCCAGGTTCTTGACGATCAAAACCAGGGTCGGCAAGGGGCCCCAGGAGGTAGGCAAAAAGTAATTGGTCCATAAGGGAGACCCAGTAGGGGATTCCAGCCCTTGAAACGGGTTGTTAATACCATAGTATAAACCTTCCGTAGGAGAGGGTGAAACCACCTGTACTCTGGGAATACAACCAAGTGGTGGGCTCGACCTAAAAGGTGGTCATGACCTTTAGGAACCAGAGTAGTGGTGGTGTCAGGAAAAGGCATACTTGCAATTCTGAGGCCTTGTGGAAGCTCTGTAGCATGGAGGACAGCTATGGTCAAGGAGATACATGGCCCAATATGTGGAAGAAGCAAGATCCACAATGGTAGAAGACCATCGTCTGGGGTGTCGAGAAGTTCTATTGCTTCCACATGAAGGCTTTCGAATCACATGACCTGCTGCAGGCTGCGTTTCAGGTAATCATTTGGCGGCAAAGTCATGAAATTCATGCCTAAAATTTGAAAGTCTTTCCAAATTTTTGGAAGTCATAATTATTCCATCTGTAAAATGTTTTGGAGTGATTAACTTCTGTGTAAAAATCCTACCCAATCCTTCTCAAAAACCTTCAAATTCAGAAGCCATTGCCAGGATTTCTTTGACCAGCTATTTTCAAAGTTTTGGGGAAGCACCAGCTGCAAAACTAACACTTGGATACTAATGTGTGAGAAATTGATTTAATGTGTGTACCGAACAGTTCATCAATGGTGATAGGTATTGCCTCAGGCTTTAAAATGGGGAAGTGGGACAGGGCTCATGTTCTGAGGGCCCGACATCAACCTTCCAATGGACTCCTGTCATTTACGAAGGTGCCTAGCGCACTCACACCACCAAAAAAGCCTGTACTAGGCACTTTTGGGCACTGGCACACAATTTGAGGCCCAGAGAGTTGAATCAAATCCAGTTTTCATAGATTTGGGCAGGCTCTGGATTGGTAAAGTAATGCCCCGGCTTAAAGACATCTTTCTTTCTGACGCTATGGAGAAAAACCAAAGACAAGAGTCGAGGGAGCCAGTCCCCATGACAACCGAGGACCAAAGGCTCAGGGACACATGCAAATATTACAAGTTTTGAGGAAAATCAGGTGGTCCTGTTCAGGCTGGAGTTTTGAGGAAAGAGGTCAAGAGGTTGGACTGTCATGTTGTCTGAAGTTCTTCCCCCCCTCTATTCTTTCTCTACTATTTGTTATTCAGATTTAGTTTATGATGAATTATTTAATGTGTTCTGATTTCTGTTGATTGTTTGCATATTAGTAGATTACGGTTATATGTTCTTATTTGTTCTTATGAAAAAGAAAAAATGTTGAAGGCTTGAAGGGCAGAGTGCTATAGAGAATAGTATTTCATGAAGACAGTAGTTGTTTTGGACTACAACTCCCATGATACATTACCGTTGACTATGCTGGTTAGGACTGAGGGGAATTGTATTTCAAAACGTGTTGGGAGCAACAAAGGGCGGGCCCCTGCATTGATTTCTAAATTGATGTGACTGACTGTAGTGGCCAGCAACCTCTGGCTCTCCAGACGCTGGGGACTACAACTCCCACCAGCCTTAGCCGTCAAAGTCACTGGTCAGGGGTCACGGAGGTCCTACCCCAAACATTCTGCAGAATCGCTGGCGGCAGATCCTTGCCTCTGTATCAGAATTTGCTGAGCATTGTGTTGACAATTAGAAGCCTTTTGCCACCTGTAATCACCGTGCGAAAACACAACGGCCTGCAGTCCCACTGTGTAATGAGCAAGTACTGCCAATATGCCCAACCCCCCCACAAAGAGAAAAATGAAATGCTAACCCTATAATGACTATACATGTGGGCGTACAATAGGGTACAGCAGAGCCGAGACTCCGGGAACAGTGGCTGGCGTAATGGAGAAGGCGGGGTCACCATGGAGATTGGAGCAGGAATAAATAACAGCAGAGTGTGCGCGTGATTCACCCTTCCCCGAGGATGCTCTGGGAAGGAACACTGCTTTCACACTCAGCAGTGTGCGGAGGCTGCCCGCACGGGATTAAATATATATATAAATCAGAAGGCGGCGCAGAGAAGCGCCAGTGGAGGCGTTTCACAAGATAGCGCCCGCCACGCCCCCAGAAGTGTGATCACAACCCTTTAAAATAGCCGCCGTGGAAGGACAGGGCCTCTAATAGGACGAAATATGACAAGTACTGGTTTAGCGCCTGCTCTTAAAATAGAGATGTTTTTACCCTTGGAATGCAACACATTTACCCTTGGAATGCAACATTCTAAATATGTCAAGGGCTTATCAGTTCTTATTAAGGCTTTTCAGAATTTCAAGTATCCCAAATGGACGGAAATTCGGGAAACTAATGTCATCATTAAGACTTTCGCATTGAGGTAAAAAAAAAAAGAAATTGGCGGTAATGGGATTACCACCACTTTTACGGCACACTGATAGAGTTTCAAAAAGAAAGTCCATTAAAAAAACGCCTGCTTTTATGTGTGCGAAATGTCCTACGCACAAACCCATTCCCATACGCGGCACCAATTTGGGCCAAGCTGTAACATGCGATCAGCATGGGGTCCAATGGGAGACAAAAACAGCGACAAGCTGAAGAGCCTGCGTGAGCCTCAATCATGAGGACACTTCCAGTTACCGCATCCGTACTGCATGCGGTAACAGCGTTTTATTTTGGCGGTATTTCGAAAGGAAATACCGCTAATCTCTATATGAGGACCTAAGTAGTTTCAGTAATATAATAATAGGCTCTATGTTGTGGCCTGAATGGACGACAGGACGCAGTAGGGTTTCTGACAGTCTTTATTGACTGAGAACAAGGGAGAATGTCTTAAGGCGGACTGGTGGCGCAGGGCGCTTACTCACTGTTAAACTGACCAGGTCCTGTGCTTCCCCAGTTACTTCACTGAGGAAGGGTTGTGCTCACCGGTGGCACGCCGTAAACTCATAGGGCCCCCATGAAGCCTCCAGTGGCTGTGGCGTTATGCCCTATGAGCTGTAGTGATGGTTCTGGAGTTGATTCTCCTTTTTGTGTAATCAGGAGCAGCGCTCCTGTACGACCGCTCTAGCTGGCAGGGCGCCAACTCTGAAGCGGGAACGTTTTCCCGCGGAGCGTGGGCTCGCGAGATCCCGTGTATCGAGATCTCGCGAGAACACGCTCCCGCGATCACGTGATGTCCCCACACACCTCCTCTGCTGGGAAAAAGGAATGGGAGGTCACTCCATGATGAAGTCCGCATATTTCCCGGGCTTCCTTCTCTCTCTCTGGGGCCTGCCAGGATCCGGGTATGTAGCGGGATCGATGAAGTGTCCTTGGGAGGGTGCTGGTGAATCGGGATCTCTTTGTCCAGCTCCTTGCTGTGATCCCCTGGGTGTGGTTGGGAAAAGGGAGCTTGCGAAGTCGTTGCGATGTTGCGGCTCTATGATGTCTCCACTCGGGAGATGATGGTTCTCGTATGGCTCTTGGCAGACCTGATCTCCTCCAGTGTCTCCAGGGGAGTGTACAGTATCATCTTTCCTGCGGTACATGGCTACCCTCTCTAGATTCCATCTCCTGCCATCGCTGGTGCGGATGTGGTTTGTCCCTCTCTCCATGACTTCTATGGGACTGCTGTATCTGGAACCTGTGGTGGTGTCCTTGTGGGGAAGTCGTATCTTCACCAGATCCCCTTTGTTGACTTGTGTGTGTCGAGCGGCTCGGCGCAAGTCCCCCTGTGCTTTCATTGCTTCTTTGTTGCGCTGCATACGGCACGTTACGTCAGCCATGTCGACGTCTTCGTCGGCCCTCACTTGCTGAAGCCATGGTGGTACCAGTGAGGATGCCGCCCTTCTCCCCCTCAGCAGATGGAACGGAGAAACACTTGTGACGGCGTTGGGGGTGAGACGGTGAGCCGCTACGGCTTCTTTGACCGTCTTGTATGGGTCTAGGCCCGAGGCGTGGGCCAGTTGCAGCGCCCCTTTGATGAAGCGGTTGGCCCGCTCGACTAGGCCATTTGCCTGTGGGTGGTATAGACTTGCTTTCCGCTGTTTGATGTTGTTAAGCTTGAGAAATTTTTCCATTTCCCTGGATACTAGTTGGACTCCGTTGTCAGTGACGAGTTCTTCGGGCAGGCCCTCCCGCTGAAATATGGCGGTGAGAGTTTCAATGACTGTTCCCGTAGTGATGTCCGGGGTGAAGTCAGCTTCCACCCATTTGGAAAAGTAGTCGACCAAGACTATCCCGTATCTGTGCTCAGGGGGCATGTTGTCCAGCGGCCCTATGAAATCCAGCCCCAGTTTTCGCCACACCCCTTTGGGGACTTCGGTGGGCAGCATGGGGGCTTGCCTCACGGCTAGGCGCTTGTCGCTGTTGGAGCATTCGTGACACCTATCGACCATCTGCCGAACGTCCTGGTCCATACCTGGCCACCAGTATGCGTCGCGTATCCTTCTTCTGGTCATGTTGCACCCTAAGTGGCCCGAGTGTGCTCTGCACAGTATGACTTTACGGATTCCGCTGGGTGGGATGATTTGATCACCTCTGAGAATGAGACCGTTCATGGCGGTAATTTCCTCATTCACCTTCCAGTAGGGACGAAGGCCTTCAGGGATCGCTCTCTCGTTGGGCCATCCATTTCGAACCCAGGTGCTTACGTGCCTTACAGCGAAGTCCTGCTCGAACTCTTCTTGCCAGTGGCGCTCGCTCATTTCCATGTACTCGACGTTCCTCAGGTCGCCGATGGACGCAACGACACATTCGTCTTCCAGGAATGTGGTGCCGGGGGCGCTTTGGTTGAGGAGCCTGGACATGCAGTCCGCTTGTGCATTTTTCCAGCCCGCAATGTGTTGTATCTCGTAGGTATACTCTTGGAGCTTCGCGGCGATCCTGGCCAGTCTGGGGGTGGCCGTCTTGGTGCCGCCCGGGCTCAGCATGTGGATTAGCGGCTTGTGATCGGTGATCAACTTGAATCTTGTCCCCCATACGTATGATCTGAAGTAGTCGACGGCCCAAGCGCATGCCAACATCTCTTTCTCTACCGTAGAGTAATTCTTCTCGGATGAGGATAATGCCTTGGATGCAAACGCCACAATGTTCTCTGTGTCGCCCTTTTTCTGGGTCAAGGTGGCCCCTAGGCCATATGCGCTGGCGTCAGTGGTGATGTAGGTGTCCCATTCAGGGTTGTATGGTTTAAGGCACGGCGCGTGTAGAATCCTATTCTTGATTTCGCCGAAAGCCTCATCTTGTTCTGGGCCCCAAGAGTACGCTGCCCCCTTCTTCAGAAGCTCCCTCATGGGAGACGTGGTCTCAGAGAACCTGGGGACGAATTTGGCATAGTACTCAGCTAGGCCTAAGAATGAGCGCAGTTCCTCTTTAGACATCGGCGCCGGCGCCTCAGTAATGGCCTCCATGAGGTTCCTTTTGGGGCTCACTCCATCACTCGAGATGCAGTACCCAAGATACTCTACTTTGTTCACCCCGAAGACACACTTTTCATGGCGTAGGTGAATGCCTTCCTCCTGAAGTCTGCTTAGGACTGACTTGAGCGCCTTGTCATGGGTCTCGCTGTCCTTGGCGTATACCAGAATGTCGTCTTGGAAGAATGAGACATTGGTGAGGCCTTTCAATAGGGAGTTCATCATCCTCTGGAATGCGGATGCTGCGGACGATAACCCGAAAGGCATGCGGGTGTATTGGAAGGTGCCGAAAGGAGTGATGAACGCCGTCAGGGGGCGGGAGGACTTGTGTAGGGGAATCTGGTGATAGGCATCACGCATGTCCAGCTTCGAGAAAATGGCCGCCTCTTTCATCATGAGGACGACCTCATTGATGCTGGGGAGCGGGAAGCTATCCGTGATCACCTCCAAGTTCAGGCTTCTCAGGTCGATGCAGATCCTGAGGTCGTTGCTGGACTTCTTCTTAACTAGTACCACCGGACTCAGCCATTGCGAGGATTCCACGGTTTCAATGATTCCTTCCTCGACCATCTTCCTCAGGTGAGCGTCCAAAGCTGGTCTTGCGGTGGCAGGTACCGCCCTTACTTTGTGCTTGACTGGGGTGGCGTTGGGTTTCAGTCGAATTTTGTGTACGAAGTTTCTCACTTTTCCCGGTCTCTCGGAGAACAGGTTTGGAAAGATCTCCTTATAGTTTTGCGCTGCTCCTGACGAGATCATGAGCACCTGTTCCGGAGTGCTGGGATCTAGTTTCATGCTGAGTTTGTGTTGGTCATCCCACCCCAGCACGGCTGGACCTTTGGGGGAAAAATACACCTCGGTGGTGGTAGACCTCCCCTTGAAATCGATGCGGGCCTTGATGTAGCCCAACAGGTCGACCGTTGCCCCTCCAAACACGGTGGGTTTTTGCCTGGTGGATCTAATCTCCACTCTTTCTTGTCCCATCATCTCCTTGTACGTGTCGATGGGCAGAATGGTGAGGTCGGATCCCGAATCAGCCATGACGCGCGTTTCCATTCCGTCCACTTTAATGGTGCAGTGGGGCTTTTCTCTCCTGGCATGGGGGGCATTGACCATGACAACCATGGGTCTGTCCAGCAGTTCATCCTCATCGGTGGAGGTGCAGTCACCGTCGACACGGGACACGGTTTTCTCCCGCCACATGCATGCTGGAGCCACGTGGCCAATGCGTCCGCACTTGGAGCATTCTTTATTCCTGGCGGGACAGTCGCGGTCGTTCGCCATGTGCTTGAGACTGGCGCATCTGTAGCATTTCGGTGCCTCCTTTTTCCTGGGACTTTTGTCCTTGGGGCCGTCGCGGGATTGCTTGTCTCTGCGACCTCTCCATTGTAGCGCCGCCATTTCGGGCACAGGCAGGTGACTTCCCGCCTCCTTGCGTCTGCTGGAGGTTTCTTCCTCCGCCCTGGCAATCTGGATGGCTTTATCGAGGGTGACCGCCTTCTCCTGGATGAATTTGTCCTGCACTTTCCTAGAGTTGGTGTGGACGACGAGCATGTCGCAGATGACCTGTTCTGCATTTTCTCCGAAGGCGCACAGAGAAGCGAGTTCCCTCATCCTGGTGATGTAGTCATCCACGGTTTCGCTCCCTTCCTGTTTGCGAGTGTAGAATCTCAACCTATGCAGTACAATATTCTCCTTATTAGTGAACCTCTTCATGATGCGACGCGTGGCTTCTTTGTACACGTCGTCGTCATCGGCGTCTTCGTCGGCCGCCGGTATTTCTTTAAGGCCTGCAAAGATACGCTGACCTTCAACCCCTAGCGCATTCAACAGCATCGCCCTCTTCCTGATGGGGGCATATCGCGTGCCGCCCACCGCTTCCAAGTAGGTGGAAAAAAGGGGTTCCCATTGCATCCACGGAATCGCCGGTGTCCCTGGCAGGGGGAGAAACGCAGGGGGTGGCGTGGCGCCTTGCATGGTGGGTCCGTGGGACTTCAGGTATCCTCGTCGCCAGTTGTGTTGTGGCCTGAATGGACGACAGGACGCAGTAGGGTTTCTGACAGTCTTTATTGACTGAGAACAAGGGAGAATGTCTTAAGGCGGACTGGTGGCGCAGGGCGCTTACTCACTGTTAAACTGACCAGGTCCTGTGCTTCCCCAGTTACTTCACTGAGGAAGGGTTGTGCTCACCGGTGGCACGCCGTAAACTCATAGGGCCCCCATGAAGCCTCCAGTGGCTGTGGCGTTATGCCCTATGAGCTGTAGTGATGGTTCTGGAGTTGATTCTCCTTTTTGTGTAATCAGGAGCAGCGCTCCTGTACGACCGCTCTAGCTGGCAGGGCACCAACTCTGAAGCGGGAACGTTTTCCCGCGGAGCGTGGGCTCGCGAGATCCCGTGTATCGAGATCTCGCGAGAACACGCTCCCGCGATCACGTGATGTCCCCACACTCTAGCCCACTTGGAGACGTGAAACAACTTTAGGCGCTGAGAAGAGGTGCTCTTATAACCCACTCAACAGTACCCCTTTTATCGGCTTCACAAGGATGAAATGCTGGGTAACCTGATAGGATTGGACGCCAGGGCATTCAGGTGACGCACAGAGCACAGGAAAGGATGTGTTGGTCCATGCGGCTGTTTTACAAGCTTGTACAAGTGTAACCTAAGTGAATGGAGGGTTATTGCGACAGGCGAAGCCGCAGGGAGAAGGCCAACGGAAAAGGCCTCCCTCCCTCTCTGCAGCCCTCCGCTGCTCACCGGTGTCCAAGGTTGCCAGCTGTCTCATGCAAGGTAAGGCCGCCGCCTTCAGCAACAGTGTCATGGTTTGCAATCTACATCCTGGAGGCAGAAGGCATGCCTCTTACACCCGCCGACCCCCCCCTCCCCCCTGCTGTACCAGAAACTCGCGACTCACACCGTCCGACGCCCGTGACCTCCAAGACTCCTCTGCTGCTCCAGGATGCCCCCATCAGCACCACGAACCTTCGTACCATCTGCTTCAAAGGTGCTGGATGACCCACCTTGGACAACCATGGCCCGGCATTAACTAAGAGTACCTGTTTATCTTTGCCTGCCCCCCCAGCGGCACGCACGCCTGCCCATGCATTTGATTCCAGGTCTGTGCCCACACCTGCGAACATGTATGTGCCACTGCTCTCAAATCCCTTTGGTGATCATGCTCTGCCCTGCACACTTGAGCCTTGTGCTGTACCCTTGCCACTGCCTGCCTGTGTTGATTATGCCATGCCTACCATGCCTGTGCCTTGTGTAGTGCCCATGCCATTACCTGCCTGTGTTGATTATGCCATGCCTACCATGCCTGTGCCTTGTGTAGCGCCCATGCCATTACCTACCTCCACACCCCGACGGACTGCCACTGTCAGCTGTGCATTGGCCAACGCACATTTGCTACCGGCCCATGCTCTTGATATTCATGACCTCATTATCAAGGATAACCTCGACCTCCTGATAACTACATAAACCTGGCTTAACTCGACCTCCTGATAACTACATAAACCTGGCTTAATGAAGCCTCTCACCCCGCACTCTCACTCGCCATCCCATCAGGGTACACGATCTTCAGAAAAGACCGTACTGACCAGAGAGGAGGGGGAGTCACCCTTATCGCTAGGGCGGCCCTCGCTATTAGGGAGTCCGAAGGGCAACATGGCCACTACTGAGACTACCTCCTACTCAAAATCAACCTCTCCTACAACTGCACCATTACCATGCACATTGTATATCGACCTCCAGGTCCCATCGCCAAATTCCAGGAAACCCTCATCCTCTCCCTCTCTGACAACATTAAAAAGACCTCCCAAGTCCTGCTCATGGGCGATCTGAATCTAGGCCTTAAGGACCCCACGGACTCCCATGCCAATACCCTGAACAAAGCCCTATCCACCTTGGGCTTCTCCCAGATCATCTCTGAACCCATCCACATCAAAGGACGCACATTGGACTGGATTAGTCATCATAACTCTACTATCCAAATCACTGCCAACACTCCAATCCCACGGTCTGACCACCATTATCAATTTAACCTCAATAAGAAAAAAAGGGCCCCCTAGGCCTACTTTCCCATGTCCAGCGGCCTTCACGAGAAGCTCACGTCAATTGACGGTAGAAAACATTGCACCTTTTCTAATGGTGCCCGCTATGAAGGCTCCATTCTCCAAAACAAAGAAGCTCTAGCCAGCACTTTTAAACAAATCATCACCCAAGCGGTTGACACTATCGCCCCCCTTTCTCTAAAGAAAGCCAAAAAAGTCAAACACTAACGCCTGGTTCTCAAGGGAGCTGCTTGACCAAGGCTCCAAGAAAAGGCTTGCACTCTCTGCCTGGAAAACCAACCCCTCAGAAGTTACTAGAAGTGCCTTCAAGGCCATTTCCAAAACTTACAAAGCCAATATAACCCAGGCCAAAGCCTCTTCATTCAACTCAAGAATTAATAATGCCAAATCAGGACCCAAAGAAATATTCACCATCTTTAGAGAGCTGGAAAAAATGTCCACCCCCCCCCCCCTTCTCAAGGACGAAAGCTGGTGCAATAGCATTCAGTCTGCCATGCTAGAAAAGCTCAATACTCTGCAACACAAAATCCAGGGCCATCAAAAAGCGCTTACCCTACTCATAGCCAACCTGCACAGTAACTCGCCTACGGTCACCAAGTCGAATGTCACCTCCCCTTTTGACTTTAAAGATATGACCGAACTAGAAGTTATCGCCTTGCTCAAGTCCATCAAACAATCCAATTGTAAAGGTGATGGCTGCCCGGCCCAATTTATCAAAGACTCAGCACACATCCACGCCCCTTTCCGAACTGCCTTCAATAACTCATCCTTCCAGTCTGGCCACATCCCCACTGGACTTAAGGAAGCCTGGGTCCGCCTGCTTCTTAAAAAACATTCCCTTGACCCAACGGTTCCAGGGAACTACAGGCCCATCACCACCGTCCCATTTCTACTAGACATCTTGGACAAAGCAGCCTACCTGCAAGTCCAAAAATTCCTGGAAGATAACCGTCTCCTTGGCCTGTGGCAGTCTGGCTTCCACCCACGACATGGCACCGAAACGGCCCTCCTATACTTAAAGAATCAAATGGACGATCTTAGAGACACAGGCAAACCCACGCTCCTTCTGCTCCTTGATTTATCCGCAGCCTTCGACTTGGTGGATCACAACACTCTCTGCCGCCATCTCGCCACTGCTGCCAACTTCATCCCCCAAAGCTTGTGCCTAGATCACATCCTTTCTTCAAGAGAGGGCCATGAAAGTCTTCTCAGACTCAGCCTGTGCCACCCCGGGCTACATCAAATGTGGAGTCCCACAAGGCTCTTGCATCGCCCCCACTCTCTACAACCTCTTCAAGAGGCCTCTGTTCAGCATCCTTGACTTCCTGTGCATCTCGTGCACCAATTACGTGGATGACACACAGGTGCTTATCCCACTCACTGGTAACTACGAGGCAGATATGAACACTCTCACCACCATATACTCCATGATCCAATCCTGGATGGCGGACAATTGGTTATGCCTCAATAGTGAGAAAACTGAACTTCTGCTAATCGGTTCCCCCACTATCTTGGTCAATCTTGATCAGCAGTACTTGTCCTTCCCCATCAACAATATTCCCATTAAGGTACTCCATGACATCAAGACACTTGGAGTTTACCTTGACTTGGATCTGACTATGGATAGACAGGTTAATGCCATTGCTTCCTCGTCTGCCTACTACTCCAAAGTTCTTAATGCAGCTAGACCCTTCTTATCCGGCCAGAATTGACTCATCATTGCCAGGGCAATAATTGGTTCAAAGCTTGACTATTGCAATGCCCTCCTCATAAGGACTTCTTGTAAAAACTTGGCTAAACTCCAACTGGTTTTCTGAAGTGAGAAGGCTGGCTCTCTGGCTCCATGTCAAGAAAAGAATCGTTTTTAAAACCCTCTCCCTCACGCACAAATGCCTCCATGATCTTGCACCTCCCTACCTTGTCCAAAGAATTGCAAAATACAGCGCCACGAGACTTCTGAGAAAGGGTTACTCCAACATGATTCTCACTCCCAAGCTACAAAGAGTCTGTGCCGGGTGCACCAGTTTTCCCACGATGGCCGCCTCCCACTGGAATGCCCTTCCTACTCACCTAAGAATGATCGAGTCCCACCAAGCATTCAGCAAAGCAATCAAAACTTAGCTTTTTGTCTGAATGTATACTGTCTTTGATGACTGATGTAACAATGACTGACATGTAAAACTTACTGATGTATGTAACGTTGAACCTCACCTGTTCATCTGTGAAGTCACTTACTACTAATGTACCTGTAACCAAGAGACCACCTTGGTCACCTGTAACCCCTTAATCAAAATTTCCTACAAACCTCATGTAACAGCGCCTCAATGCCTCTGGGCTGTAAGTGTGCTATACAAATATAAGTAAATAAATACATAAATTGCCCATAGAACATGCAGCCAACATGAACCTGGAAGGCCCAAGCACGGCAATGGCGCATTATGATGGCCCTACGGTTCATAATATCCTATAATTCCCTGCAGGTCCATTCAATAGAGCTATCAGCGCTGATCAGGAGTGTGGTGTATTCATACTGGGCCCCGTCACATGGACAAGGGGAGACCCAAGTCACGCGGCATGGGCGGAAAATAAAGAAAGCCGGATCACTAAGTCAGTATGAGGCTAGAAACCTCACAAGCTGGTCGGTGTGTGCTGTGTGTGAAAGGCCTTTGAGGGCCCACGAACGTGATGTGTGTTATGCCCCTGCTCTGGGCCCACTCACACGACAAAACACTGGCGATGAAGACGGTCAACCCGCCTGTGCTTCCACGGACGACATTTGCTTGTAAAGCGGATTACAAAACTCTGCAGCGGAACACTCGACACTGCGCATGTACGTTCTGAAACGAAAAGAAGACAAGGATTGATACAATTGCAAACTGTGTCGGAACGAGTTTTACAGAACGTGCCACCCGACCTCTCATTGCACGACGGTAAGCGCTGTCTCGCCCGGAACACTCCGCATCTGAGTTGCTCACCGCCCATTTTTCCAACAGCAAAGCTGCAAAGACGTACATCATTAATTATATGCTCAGCCCGCTCGACCACTCAAGTCACGCCTGTGAGTGCTGTTTTCTCTGCAACGTTCCACAACATGGTGATTTATTGCCCAATTCCAGAAGCAACATTATGAACATTTCTATCATTACCGGCATGCTTGGCCCACAGAGCTCTCGGCACCAGACACCCCAGGCTATGTGATAACAGTGTGGGTAACCACAATACTGGTCATATACACCCACTGCTGTGGAGTAGGAAAAACATCAAGCATAACCACTGACCATCTCAGCATACCTCAAGAACCACCAAAAGGACACATGAGCGCACATGCCGCCACACACGGGAAGCAAGATCTCTGGCCATCATATGCTACCTGCTGGCTCAGAACTGACAGCTGACATGTCATGCCCTAATGCCAGCCGTCCAAGGCAGGAGGGAGCACCACTGATAGAAGGAGCAACATATTTAATCTCGACAACCAGGAGACATCTCAGACTACCCTTATGCGGCCATTCGACCCATACACCACAGGGACAGGACTACGATGGGATGTATGGCTGCAGCAATTTGAATTACATCTTGAAGTAAGGGACGTCACTGAAGACAGACGTAGACGCACACTCCTCCTACTAAATATTGGCACCAGAATTCTGCGTTTGTTCAATACCCTTCCCAACAATGGTGCGGCAGATGACTACAATGCCACCAAAGTGGCATTGACTAACAAGTTTAAGCCAGAACTTAACCCCGACTACGAGAGGTTCCACTTCTGTACGACCCGCTGAAGGGAAAAAGAGACAATCAATGACTTCCACACTAGGTTGCGGGAGCTAGCTGTGGGTGTGCATTTCCAGACGAGGAGTTTGCAATCCACCTGCAAATCATAAATGACCTCTCATCCAAAAAGCTGCGGAGAGCAATTCTATCAGCGAAAAATGTTCTGCTGACCCGTATTATAGAAATGGGAAGGCTCTGAGAATGAACAGATGACCAAGTTGCAGTAATTGAAGCCACAATCCAACGCTTGCCGCTGGACAGCCACCCGAAAAGTGAAGAAGTTTCAGCCATAAAGAGGGGTCCAGACAACCGGCCGCAGGACGAGAGGTGCCCCAACTACACAAAGCCCGGACGCCCACAAGGACGCAGTGATACCTGCAAGTGGTGTTGCAGGCGATGGCACAGAGGCGAACCGTGCCCCACATGGGGTGTAACATGCCGGAAATCTAAACGGTTAAACCATTTCGCAGCTGTATCCTTAAACCCATCAAGCCCGAGAGAGACAAACCAAACACAAGAACGCCGAAGGGACTCCGACCAACATGAATCATTTCACCAATCGAGAGGACGAGGTAGAGCCAGAGCGGATGACAGCACACAGAGGTCGTCTAGTAACGCTGACACTGAAGAATCATCCGACGAGAGTAGGTCCCCTGATGTGTGAAAGAAAGAGAGGCAAAGGAAACCAAGAAAGAAAGGCAACCATGTGCATATGATCTCAGCCGTAAATCAGTCTAGAACGAGACATGGAAAGAAGAGAAGGCAGAGCAACCACCCCGCCTCCACAATCCTGGCAGATGAGTACCCCTCCGAGGTGGTCATTGACACGGGGGAGACTGTCAACATTCATTCCAACCTGCACATATAACAATCTCAACCCGTGTGGGACTGTTTGCATATGGCAGACAGAAGCCTCTAATGGTACAAGGGTAATTCCGGTTGAGTCTGACCTATGATGGAAACCATTGGAAAAAACTGTGCCTGATACAGTTTGCGTTCCGCATCAACCCACTAGAAATAGACAGCGTCTCAGAAAACACCACCGAGTATTTCAAGGTATTGGGTGCCTCCGCAGCAGGACAATTAAACTATATATCGATCCAATGATAGAACCGAAAGCATTGCGGCATCGCCGCATTTCATTTCACATGAGAGAGGCTGTGGAGAAGGTGCTTGAAAAACAGGAAAAACTAGGGATCATTGAAAAGACCTTCGGACCCACCCCATGGGTGTCCCTGATGGTTGTTGCTCAAAAACCGAAACAACCAGATGCCGTAAGCATAGGCATAGATATGAAACTTCCTAACACGGCCATCAGATGAGAACGTCATGTCACGCCAACCATTGACAAACTAATCATAGACCTGACCGGAGCCAAGGTCTTTAGCAAGCTAGACTTCAGGTCCGGGTTTCACCAGATATGGCTTGCTAAAGAATCAAGATACATAACGACGTGCTTGTCCTACCTAGGCCTGCATGGTTATAAATGACTGAACTTCGGCATATCCTCTGCAGCGGTAGTATTTCAAAACGAAATAGGGAGAGTTCTGCATGACCTCAGAGAGACCACCAACATAAGCAACGATATACTCGTATATGGAACACCACAACCGACTCGCAGCAGTCCTACAATAGCTGGAAGAGGCCAGACTCACCCGGAATGCCGAAAAATGTGGCTTCAATAAGGAGGAACTCAGCTTCTTCGGATATGTGTTTAACTTTGACGGAGTGTCACCGGACCCAGCTAAAGGAAGTGACATTAAGAGTGCCAAAGCCCCAACATCGGCCACAGAGGTGAGAAGCTTCATGTGCATGACGACTTACTGTGCCAGATTCATACCTGGCCTCGCGACCATGCCAGCACCCCTAATGGAGTTAACAAAGAAGGACACACAGTGGGACTGGATAACACAGCACCATCAATCATTCCAGCAGAGAAAGAACTCAATGTCCAGCACTGCAAGAATGGCGTTCTTTAACATGGAGCAGAAAACTGCGCTCCTAGTAGACACCAGCCCGGTAGGGCTAGGTGTATTCCTGACACAGGTGGACAAGGACGGTACTATACATCAATCGCATTCGCCAGCCGAGCGCTAACGAAAACAGAGCATAACTATGCGCACATCGAGAAGGAGGCACCGGCGTTCCTCTGGGGCTGCCGCCACTTCAGAGTATACCTGCTGGGCCAACCGGCCAAGGTATTTACCACTCATAAACCTCTGATCCCTATATTCAAGGGGTCTGTGCCACATCCCCCAGCAAGGCTAGAGCAGTGGACCCTGCAACTGCAACCATTTGACATTGATGTAGAATACACGGCAGGAGCCGACAATCTGGCTGACTTCCTCTCCCACCACCCGCGCCCTGCCATGAGGAGTGAAGAACAACATTCAGCAGAAACAGAAGAGCATGTATGCCACGTGGTCGCATGCGCACAACCACGAGCACTCACGCTACGAGAGATAGTGGACAAAACAAAGGCAGATGCATGCCTGCTAAGATCCATCTGAGCGGCCAAACAGGAGACTGGAAGAACTACCTAGCTGCAGTGGCCCAGCACACACCAACCGCCCAGGAAAAACTACAAGCCTGTTTGGAATTTGCCACAAACTCACACTGTCAGGGGAAGGCGTGCTGCTGATAGGACACAGGATGATCCTACCAAGCACGTGGGAAAAAAGAGCTCTGAAGCTAGCACACAGAGGCCATCAAGACATGGTGAAGACTCCGTCCTACCTAAAATCCAGGATGTGGATGCCCTGAATGCACCAACTGGTGATAGAACTAACCGAATCATGCACGGCTAGGATGCTGGCCCCTCCTGAACCCATTATCAGCGCCTCACAAAGCCACACCAGTGGGTGGCAGTAAGCATGGACTTCTGCACCATTGCTGGGGAGGGGTATCTCCTAGTCCTAGTTGATGAATTCAGCCGTTACCCAGAGGTAGAACATGTAATGTCCACAAGCGCTGAGTCAGTGATCACGGCACTTGAAAAAATATTCGCAGTACATGGAATACCCACCAAACTGAAGAGCGACAACGGCACGCCATTTACGGGTCAAGACCTAAGACAATTCCTCCAAGACCTGAGCATCAAATACCACAAGACCACCACATACTGGCCACAGGCCAATGGTGATGCAGAACGGTTCATGGGGTCCCTGAACAAGGTCATATGGATTGCCAAAGCCAACCACCAACCGTGGCTCAGAGCAGTATATCGATTCATGCGAACCCATCGGCAAACACCCCATGTGTCAACAGGAGTGAGCCCAGCAGCACTCTTGTTCGGAGTGTTGAACCAAGCAGAACTCCCTGCGCACCCGAGCTGGGTGAGCCCTGATCCTGAAATACCTCTAATCGAAGAATGAAGAGTAAGGAGAAATGATCAAGATAGCCAAGCCATGTCATGCCTGGCACAGGGAACTTCAACCGGGAGACACAGTGCTGGAAAAAAACAGGGCACCCCACAAGAAAATGACAATAAACTTTGAGTCACTACAATGGATAGTACAAGACACAAACCACAGTATGGGCACCGCAACAAGAGGAACTGAAATAGTGACACTGAACGTGTCTCATTTCAGAAAAGTCCCCCAAACAATGTGTGCGGAAAACCCAAAACACCAACCAAGAACCGCCAGCTCTCCACCACCGCAGGAGACAGAGAACGATCCTGCACCTCACACGGTGGATGACCAATCCCTCTAGCAAGAGGTACCACCTTCAAGCCCCCACAGGTCGACAGAGCCAGAAAGAGCTCAGCCGCGATACTGGCTGAGGGAGAGACCAAGACCATCATCCCGTCTCCACGGATACGTGCTACAGGGAGTGTACCGCCGGAGAAGCGAAGCGAACAAACAGCCATAAGAGACTATCCATTACCCAAGAGTTATACATAAGAGCCTTCTGTTACATGCGGGTTATAGTGTTTAGCATTCTAAATTATTTGGGAGGAGTGTGGTGTATTCATACTGGGCTCCGTCACGTGGACAAGGGGAGACCAAAAGTCATGTGGCATGGGCGGAGAATAAAGAAAGCTGGGTCACTAAGCCAGTACAAGGCTAGAAACCTCCCGAGCTGGTCGGTATCTCATTATTGTGCCTGCTGTGTGTGAAAGGCCTGTGTGGGCCCACAAACGTGGCGTGTGTTGTGCCCCTGCCCTGCGCCCACACACGCCGACGGAACAAGGTGCTTGGCATGTCCGACTTTAAAAGAGGTATGCTGCGACGCCCGTCTGGTCCTTTTTCAGGATAGCTCAGGGGCAACGCGCTCGCCCTGGAAGCAAGGAAACATGGAGCAACACAGGTTCTATCCCCGTTCCGCGCTTAGAAACCTCTGTGTATTAAGCGCGTTATAAATAACCAATTACAATTACTATTTCCATGGGACCCATATGTGCAGGCAGGTGCAGCACGTGGCACGCAGTGTGATGGAGACACCTGAAACGAGACGGGGAGCAGTGGAATTAGTGGCAGGACGGGGCATAGTCGTGGCAGGGAGAGAGAAAACTCACCAGAGAGGAGTGGGGCAGAGGGAGGGACCGGAGAATGAGGCAAGTGCGTGACCCACCTCCAAAGCAGGAAAACAAACCCCATCAGCCAACAGAATCCACGACCACACCAGTGATTAATGCCCTGAAGGGCTTAATCCTGACTGGTTCACGGAATTCCAAAGGTGCTATTATTCTTTAAAAGATTAGTGCAAATCCTGATCTCACTTTTTTTATATACTTCGCTTTATCAACCAACGTAATGCCACATATCATTTGCTGTCGCCTATGCTTCTCTGACACTAAAGTACCCTATAGTTCTAGACTCAGAGCTCTCCTTGACAATCACCCTATAGGTTTCCTCATTCTCATTGCAGCTTGCAAGGGGGTGCTTTAGCCAATTCTCTGGGGCTCCAGGGTGGGTTTGTCTAAAGTGCCCGGAGCAGGCAATGTAGTGACATGCCCACTGGACCACATTTGCCCCCATTTTTAATTGCTGGAGTGTGATTGGTTAGTTCTTAGCAAACAGTCCACCTTCTAATGCCCAGATGGTCCAGCCTATCCAGGGAGCCCTTTTCTGAACACCTCTTGATGGCAGGAGTATCACAGGGTAAGTATGAGGGCATGAGTAGAAATGTCACACCACTTAACCTGCTAATACCCCTTGCTGCCCAGACTGCCACCTCACTTGCGTGTACATCCGGTCTTCCCAGAGGTAGATGGGCATCCACTGGAACCTCCCGGGGGAACATCTGCTTGTCACATAATGTCTCTGGGCAGCTAAATGACATACCTCCGGATGAGGTCCCGCCAGCCAACCTATCATGCAATGCAAGGCTTAATAGTGACCAACACACTCTGGGGTGCTGACCTCCACAAATGGAGGGGATAAGCCTTGTTCTAAGGGATTTAAACGTATTCTGGGGGTCTTCATTTTTCTATTGGCATCCAGGTATATCCATTTGGAAATTCTGACAGTTTTCAATGTATCTATCCAGCAAATAATTGAAATGAGTAATCCCATTCATGTTGCTAATTTAGGGCCTGATTGATGGAATTATCTGCGTGGAAAATAGGGACTTTGCGTTCCAAACTGCATGCAAAATCCCCTTTGTCAATTCATGGAATGGAGTGCAAAGCACTTTTTTGCACTTTGCAAGTACTTCGCGCAGGCTCAGCACATCACTGTGAGAGGCCGAGTGCCTTGCGCGAGACACTACGCAGAGCAGGGGCATGGCTTGCACAGATGTCAGTGTAATGGGGATCACAGAAAATAAGGAAGAACAAGGCAAAAAGTGGGTGTTACCAGGGACGGCCCACAGGCAGTCCATTGCACGCCCACTATTTCGTGGAATGATACGTATTCATGGATCTGAGCTCACATTCTCTCGGTGGGGAAATGGCTACGCAAAGCCCTCATACTGTCTGCCACCCGGAGGCAGGCATACAGACTCTAGCATATAGGACTGACAGCGCAGAGGTAAGATTGGGTGTCAGATTTAGGGGAGCGAGTACCCAGCCGTGGTTCCAATCTGATTTAGGGTTGCGTGTACGCAGTGTAGAAGAGTGCAGGAAGGGATTACGGGGGTTCACAAGCAGATTCTCTGAGTTTTACCTGAGTTACAATAAATCTCAGATGCCGGTAACAGTTACAGGGGACCCTGCTCAGGGTCCCCGAGATGCAGACTTGCTTGCAAGGTACCACACACACTGTTTGAAGGGTGCGTGTATTTGCACCCAGGGGGGCATGCAAAGGTTGCTGTTCTGGCTGTTTATGCTTTGCGTGGGGGCGTGTCAGGGCGTTCCGGCTGCAACTTACATATACAGTTACTTTGCACAAACAATTCCATGAATACGCAGAGCAGGCAGAATATATTCTGTGTGCAGGCTCGCGCTGTGTCATTCTCGGCGTACGGCCATGGCGGGATATATGTGCACTATTCCATGAATCAGGCCCTTAGTCTCAACCTCTGGGACAGCCTTACCAAAGTTAAGGTCAGATTAGTTCTTTCTGATTGTTAACCAGCGGTTCTTAAGCCCATTCGATGGGCATGGTCTGAATGATCAAACTTGTGCTATCATTTACTGGAAACAATTCAGAATTGACCTAAGCAATGCACAGGCCAGAGGCCTCCCCAAATGTACTCATCTTTGTTTCATTCGTTTTTTTGTAACATACAAAAGCATGTGGTCTGTATGTAAGGAAACTATCATTTTATGCAAAACTAAAGAGAAAAGGCCATTACAGCGAATCGAATGCCTTTTTGGCATTCAAGATTGCAACGGTGTGATCCCTGAAGCTCGACCTGTTTTGTGTGAATCCCCCGGATTCATGCAGTAAAATCAAACCCACCATGATCGCTAAAAGACCATTAGCTAAGAGTTTGCCCAAGATTTTGTTACGTATATTAATCATAATTAACACTCCCAGGTTTCGGGCTGTATGTATCCTTTTTTATTTTATGTATCCACATTCATAGTAGATCTGCTAAAAATAATAATTTGCAACAAGCACATAAATGCATTTATCCAAATAAAAAATGTAGCACTCTCATGCTTGTAATGGCAAGCTCATAGATACATTTTCACCTTAAAAACAAACAGCTGCTCCTCCTCATGCTGACATGATCAACATCTCTGTAGCCCTTTAAACTATTTCAAAGAGAAATACATGTCTTTTTTTACCCTTTCCATTTTTTTTAACCTTTGCACAGCCTTTGGTCTGCAAGGCGTAAACTGACACCCTTAACTGCTAATGAAGACACATACATTCTTGCTTTTTTCCATTTTCAACAAATAAACACTGAAAGGAAACATGGTATTTTCCATCTGTATTGATGTGTTTACAACAATACAAAGGGAAAACTGGGAGCCTTAATCATGGTGAGCATAAGATGAACACTCTTCGATGAAATCACTGCTGCTCTGCGGGAGTACAGGGACAAGCAGCGATGAAACATTCTACTTAGTACCCCCACTTGCAACTAAACTTGCAGTGACTCCAATCAGAAAGGCTGTAATAGACACAACCCGACAGGTATAACTCCTTCATGTCTTAAGGTAGCACTGGCCAGGGGCAGGCTGTCCTCTTCAGGAGGGGTGTGCGTTACTAAAAGAAGCAAATCAAACAACAATAGTACTGGGGTACCAAAATAACAGAATGGCCAACAAATGACCTACAAAAATAGGGTTCTTTAATAATTGAACTCAAAATACAAATAAACTAATCAAAACACTAATGGCGCACCCCTGTGAGGAAAAACACAGAATGCAGACTTTGGAATAATGTGTACTCTGGGTTTCATGACAGAGGTGCACAGGAATGATCTCAGCAGCAATTTTCAAAGTTACTGAGGATGTATTTAAAAAGGTATAGAGATTGAGTTTTACAAGTCAATGGGCCCATTAAGGTTGGCCATGTTGACAGAACCACACGTGCCAACACTCAACGGTGGTGAGCCAGGCTTAATGGTGCTTTCAATCGGTCAAGTTGGTACAAAGACATTTCGAGTTGATGATTCCCAATAGATTGCTGCCATCAAGACGGTTGAGTCAAATCTAGACTGTCCGTTGATGCAGTGATCCTGTAGTGGTGATCTTTTTGGATTCGGATGAAGGAACCAGGCGATAATGGGTCGAGTCCATGGGCCTCATTACAACCCCGGCGCTAAACCATGGTGCTATTAGCACCATGGTCCATGCCGGGGTCCGCCATGGTGAATGGGCGGAATTACCGCCCCATTCCAAGGTTGGCGGGGCGGTAATTCCACATTCACCATGGCCCCTTCCCCATTCCCATTTTTGGCCCATAGGGCTCAATGAGAATGGGGAAGGTGCTAATTACGGCACCGTAAATTACGGTGCCGTAATTAGCTCCTAGGTCCCTTTGCGAGTTGGTTTTTTAACGCCTGCTAAAAGCAGGCGTTAAAGTGCAACCCGCAAAGGGACCTCGTAATCAGGCGTTAAGGGTTTAACGGCGCCAACACCTTTTACGGCGCCGTTAACCTCTTAACGCCTGGGTTGTAATGGGGCCCCAAGTCTCAAATTGTTTGAGTTAGCTCTGAAGGGCCCTACGATACGATGTGATTCTTTAATGGAAATCGGCTCAAAAATACTGAAGCCCAGTCAGGATAGGTGATACAGAAAGGTTGAAAGGGCAGAATACGTGGCCTTAAGTGATGCCAGTTCATGAACTATTATGTGACCACAAAAGTGATGGGTGGAAGGTTTTGAATGAATCTGTACCACTGGCGTTGCTCTGGGCAACCTTCCACACCACCGTTTTTTGGCCCGTCTGCACCATTGCAAAAGGGGTCCAGCCATATGCAAATCAGTCAGGTACTGCCACCAATGGTAGCAGCCCAGCCCGAACTGCTAGGCCAGGTCCCCTCTGCACGGAAACACAAGCAACCCCAGACATGTTTCGGCCTTGTTGGGCCTCCTCAGTGAGGTGCAGCCTGGTTCCCTATGGCACAGCGAGCAAGGGACCCATGTCTGGGCATACCCTCTCACACATAGTGAGACAAACTGTGACCACAAACATGATGGGTAGAAGTTTTTGAATGTATCTGTACCACTGGCATTGCTCTGGGCAACCTTCCACACCAACGTTTTTTTGCCCGTCTGCACCATTGAAAAAGGGGTCCAGCCATATGCAAATCAGTCAGGTACTGCCACCAATGGTAGCCGCCCACCCCGAACTGTTAGGCCAGGTCTCCTCTGCATGGAAACACAAGCAACCCCAGACATGTTTCGGCCTTGTTGGGCCTCCTCAGTGAGGTGCAGCTTGGTTCCCTATCGCGCAGCGAACAAGGGACCCACGTCTGGGCATATCCTCTCCCACATAGTGAGACAAACTGTGACCACAAACGTGATGGGTAGAAGTTTTTGAATGTATCTGTACCACTGGCATTGCTCTGGGCAACCTTCCACACCACCATTTTTTAGCCCGTCTGCGCCATTGCAAAAGGGGTCCAGCCATATGCAAATCAGTCAGGTACTGCCACCAATGGTAGCCGCCCAGCCCGAACTGCTAGGCCAGGTCTCCTCTGCATGGAAACACAAGCAACCCCAGACATGTTTCGGCCTTGTTGGGCCTCCTCAGTGAGGTGCAGCTTGGTTCCCTATGGCGCAGCGAACAAGGGACCCACTTCTGGGCATATCCTCTCTCACATAGTGAGACAAACTGTGACCACAAAAGTGATGGTGGAAGGTTTTGAATGAATCTGTCCCACTGGCGTTGCTCTGGGCAACCTTCTACACCACCGTCTATGACATCTTCTTAATTGCCTATTTCACTGCTTCCCTTTGAATCACGTCTTCTCTACCATTTTCTTTCTATGGTTTTTAAATGTACTCATGGCATGTCTCCTCCTTATCTTTCTTCGCTAGTCTCGTTCTTTTCTCCCTCTTGGACTCTCCAATCACAGAATCTGCTACTTCTCACTGTCCCCAAACCCCCCTATGCTTCTTCCCGATTCCGATCTTTTGCCCTCTCATCCCCTAAAGACTGGAATTCTCTCCCTCTATCTGCCCACTCTTCTTCATTTCTTTGAATTTTTCAATGTAACCTGAACGCTCATCTTCTCTTACTCAGGGACTTTCTGTTTCTCTCCCCCTCCTTCTGTTTTTAATTGTTTTTTTGCATTAACATGTAAATTGTACCGTTTTCAAATAATTTGTAAAAGTGCTTTTATCGAAAGGCTGAAATATGTGAGGCTGTTGATAATGAAATCCGTTTTCTCAACGTAACCCACAATGAACTCCTGAATACAATACTGCAGGGGTGGTGCCAAAACTCTAGAGAGCACTGTGACCTGCATTAACCACTTAACTGCCAGGGAAAATGATGCTAAATGGATTTCTCATGCCCCTAGGACGAGCACTCTCGTCCTTGGCACTTAGGCCTCTTTTTAGGCCACTTGAAAGTGCACTTTGACACCCACCTCAATCTATGACTTCATGACCACCATCGCTAGAGGATGAATAACCAGGTGAGTTACGGGTCTTGTCAGGATAAAAGTCCTGAATGGGGTTCCTCAGTTTGAAGCATCTTCATAACAACCAATCCCAGTCTTTTATTTGTGGGAGGTTTCACCCAGTTTGATTTTTGTACAGAACGTTTGCTCAACATCTAGGACTTAAGATACCCAACGACGGTGCTGTAGTCTTCTCAAGATGGTCTAATGTCACGGAATAACCGTTCTCCGGGCCTTCTATTACATTTCACCTATCATAGGTCACTCGAAGGTTGAGAAAAAAAAGATACTAATGAGTTACAATATACCGTCGCAATGAAATGATAGAAAAAAACTGTGAAACGACATTAGCACATGTGTGTAATGGGGCGATAACTACTGGGCCTGCGGGCATATGCTGCCAGATAAGGAAAGCCGCTGCAATGCGGGCGGCGATGCCATTGCCAGCAGGAATGGCCTCTAGACGGGAAGGAATAACCATCAGCACTAAATCGGTGAGTACTAAGGGCATTTTTAATTTTTTTAAACAAAAAAAAAACCTTACCTGTGAAATTGGAGGTTCCACGTCGTTTTCTTTTCCGTTTTTAGTGTTGATTAACCACAAACAACATTAAAAGAGGGCCACACTTAAGAAGATATGGCAGTGCCAATTTCACTGGTTTTTCATGTTTTCTTTTCACAAAAAAGACTTCAGCCCCCTGTGTCTTCCCATCTTGGGTGCTAGAGGTGGTGTTGCTTGTGTGTGGGGAGCGCATGGAGCATGGGCATACTGGGTGGGGGGGGGTACCAGCAGCCTGGGCAGTGTGGAACTCCATCCCACCTCAACAATATTTAGAAAAGTTCCCGTCATCTGCACCCCTGCGAGAGTTTCTATTCACAGGAGCACTGCGACGACTTCTAAGCCCATTACTAACATGGCAAGAGACCCTGCAGGTGGCAACAGTGCACGGTATAAGAACCTTTAACATAGCATACCAAAACATGGCTGTGCACAGAGGCGTTGCTAGGCGGCAGCTAAGGGGCTATAGCCCTGGGTCTTCCGGTTGTAGCCCCAGATAGAAGCACAGGGGCTAAAACCAAAAGACAAGCTAGCCCCAAGCAGGGGTGGACTGGCCTATAGGGAACTCTGGAGATTTCCCTCTGGGCCTCTGCACCCTGGGCCTCTTTTGTGTGATATTTCCAAATTTTCTCATAGGAAAAGCATTGGGCTGGCTGAAAATGTGTCAAATGGGGCCACTTTGAATCTTATTTCCAGGGCCTCTTTTGGTCCCCAGTAATTAATTCCAGGGCCTCTTTTAGTTCCCAGTCCACCCCTGGCCCCAAGCCCCGACATTAGCGTAGCCGAGGATCCTTTCCAGACCTGGCAACACCCATAGCTGTGCCATCAGCTGATGAAGTGTTGCTGTCTCTTACACACTTTGCTCTGGACCAGCGTACAATGGCAGTGTGTTGTGCACAGGTTGTGGTAAAAAATAAACGGAACTGATAATAGTCTGTTTTATAAGATTCATGAGCGCTCTTCAAACTCTAGGTGTTGCTAGGTCTGGCAAAAAGCTGGGGCTACGCCAATGTCAGGACTGTCAAGACTTGGGGCTAGCCAGCCTTTTGGTTGTATCCTCTGAGCTTATACCTGGGGCTATAGCCCCCTCAGCACCTCTGTATAGTGGGAGAGTAGTGATCACATGGAGTGATCCAGCTCTGGAGTCTCTGAGACTGCCGGCCCAATGGGTGGTCTCCTGACCTGCTAAATGGCCGATTCGTCCCTAGCACAGAGCGGTCCGGCCAAGTTAAGGGGGGGTCTCATGTTGCTCCGAAAGAAAGCTCTGTATCAGCTAATAGCGCTCAGCATTTTTACTGCTTCATTTTTTATAATTCCCTGTTACATCATCCGGGTGCTTTCAACTTCTCTACCACCCTAGAAAAAGAAAAAGGACGATTTTTGCTTAGTAAGCAGAATTGCCCCAAACATCAACTAGACTCACTTTCTCTCATTGTAAACTGTTTGTTGATTGTTCATAACCACATCAGCATTTTGTAAAATGCTAGTATATTTTTTTTAAATCAATTTTCATTTGTAATTATAACCTCTTTATTTCCGCTTGCTGTAGGCCGCCAGGTTTGCACTTTTGAAAATATGGCTCATTTTATTAAAAGCAGTATTGATCACTGAAGCAGTAATGTGCCCACGCGGCTTTATGGAAATGCAATCATCCCAAGACTGGCTGAGAGGAAGCAAATAATTCCATACGCATTCCCAAGGGAAAAGATGTCTAGCCGAGAGGCCATTTTCACCGCATAATCCGAGTACTTAGGAAGACTGAAACATTCACTGCCTGAGACTGTGATAAATGGCCTGATTAAACTTTTAACCCGATTCCATTCTATTACTGTCTAATAAAGCATAGCGAAGAAGAGGGATTGGGAGGCGGCGAGCGAAGCGCGTACCGTGGCACGCGCGGTGCGCACAAGGCATAAACGTCGACCCCGACAAATATATTATACAGACTGTGCAAGTCTATTCAAATTCCCCAGAATATCCATGGGCCTGTGGTTGTGCCCAGATGCATCACTACAGGGGAGGGGCATATGGGGGCTATAGCCCCGGGTATTTTGGTTGTAGCCCTGGATAGAAGCTCAAGGGCGACACCTAAAAGGCTAGCTAGTCCCGACAGTTCCGACAACAGCATAGCCCTGGAGCTTTTCGAGACCTAGCAACACCCCTGGTTGTGCCCAACTGTCTTTGAAAAGATTAGAGTACATCAATTCAATTGTCTCGAGTAATTAAATAATATATGTATTTATGTATTGGGTAATTAGTTAGGTTGAGCAGTATTTGTAAAGACTGAGTTCAAGACCCTCTGCATTGTCCACAAGGCCTTCTGGGGCCTGGGGCCTCAATACCTCCAACTCTTTCTTCGTAAATCCCTTCCTACTCGAGCTCTTCGCTCGTTCACCTCCAACTCTCTCAGGGTCTGTCACTTCTCCAAGCAACGAGTTGGTGGTAGATCTCTTTCTTCTGCTGGGGCCTCCCTCTGGGACAGCCCTCCTGCCTCCCTGAAACTTGAGGAGAACCATCTCTGGTTCTGGAAACACCTCAAGACTTTCCTCTTTGTTTCTGCCTTCTCTCTTCCTCTCCCCTGCTGATTTCCTGTCTGATACTGCACTGGTCACCTGGATACCCTCTGAGTTCGGGCCCAGGTCCCTGCCCACCGAGCTGCACACCTGCACTGTCCCCCTGGCAACTCTTGCCCTTGGGTCTGTATCTGTAACCCTGCAGTCCCCCTACGTGCACTTTTGGACACCTGCTGTCTGCACTTACCCTTGCACCTGCCACCTGCTGGCCGCACTTCTTGTTATTGTTTTGATCACATGCACAGCACTGCCCTCTCCCCTTTCCACTGGCACTTTTCCCCTTTCCCCCTTCCCGTGCACTTGCGCGATCTCAATGTCACTTGACCTAGTAAGATCGTTATCTCTGTCCTCCCTCTGTTCCCCCTCCCTTGCTTCGTCGCGCCTTGAAGCACTTGTGTAAAGGCGCGTTATAAATGCCATATCATATCATATCAAGGCACAACATTCACCATTTACTTGGCTTCTCTGTACCGACGGCTGCCACAGAGTAAAGGCAAGGGGTTGTTTGCCCAATGGGGTTCTCCACAGGGAATATAGCCATGGTTGGAGGAGGACATGTGCATGTGGCAAATGCACGCAGGTGAGTATTTGCCTCCAGGTTGGTAGGCTTTGTGGTCTTCAGTAATGCCTGGGTGCCAGTGTGGGTGCGGGTAGTAATTCGCCCATTTCACCACTACCAACTCATTGAAAGCCATTTCAGAGAAAGACCAACACAAAGAAGTGCCAGGTCATTACAAGGTCAACACACCAACATTGCACCCATTGGTTTCAATTGAAAACTCAACAATCTTGGGGGGAAAAGGAAGGAGGCAGCAGCCCATTAAACAAAAACCTAAAAGCCCATGTTAAAACGTAAGGGGTGTAGGGCATAAAAATATAGTGAAACATGAAGCCAAAAAAAATGTACAATATAGGAAAGTGAGGTGAACGGAAGGGTGGGGTGAAACAGCATAAAGAAAGAACAGGTTGGGGATCCCCCTGCATTTTGCTGTATAAAAGGATGGAAAATAACTGGAAAAAGACAATGAAATGACATTAAGTTAAATGGCTCAAGACGCCAAGTCTGTGAGCTGGCTGCAGTGAGGAGGGTGTGACTTGGTTTGTAGTGAGATGGCTGCAGTGAGGTGGGTGTGGCATGACTTGGCTTGCAGTGAGATGGCTGCAGTGAGGTGGGAGTGGTGTGACTTGGCTTGCAGTGAGATAGCTGCAGTGAGGTAAAAGTGGCGTGACTTGGCTTGCACTGAGATGGCTGCAGTGAGGTGGGTGTGGTGTGACTTGGCTTGCAGTGAGATGGCTGCAGTGAAGTGGGAGTGGCGTGACTTGGCTTGTAGTGAGATGGCTGCAGTGAGGTGGGAGTGTCGTGTCTTGGCTTGTAGTGAGAAGGCTGCAGTGAAGTGGGAGTGGCGTGACTTGGCTTGCAGTGAGATGGCTGCAGTGAGGTAACAGTGGCGTGACTTGGCTTGCACTATGATGGCTGCAGTGAGGTGGGTGTGACTTGGCTTGCAGTGAGATGGCTGCAGTGAGGTGGGTGTGGTGTGACTTGGCTTGCAGTGAGATGGCTGCAGTGAAGTGGGAGTGGCGTGACTTGGCTTGCAGTGAGATGGCTGCAGTGAGGTAACAGTGGCGTGACTTGGCTTGCACTATGATGGCTGCAGTGAGGTGGGTGTGACTTGGCTTGCAGTGAGATGGCTGCAGTGAAGTGAGAGTGGTGTGACTTGGCTTGTAGTGAGATGTCTGCAGTGAGGTGGGTGTGACTTGGCTTGCAGTGAGATGGCTGCAGTGAGGTGGGTGTGGCATGACTTGGCTTGCAGTGAGATGGCTGCAGTGAGGTGGGAGTGGCATGACTTGGCTTGCAGTGAGATAGCTGCAGTGAGGTAAAAGTGGCGTGACTTGGCTTGCACTGAGATGGCTGCGATGAGGTGGGTGTGGTGTGACTTGGCTTGCAGTGAGATGGCTGCAGTGAAGTGGGAGTGGTGTGACTTGGCTTGCACTGAGATGGCTGCAGTGAGGTGGGAGTGGTGTGACTTGGCTTGCAGTGAGATGGCTGCAGTTAGGTGGGAGTGACGTGACTTGGCTTGCAGTGGATGGCTGCAGTGAAGTGGAAGTGGTGTGACTTGGCTTGCAGTGAGATGGCTGCAGTGAGGTAAAAGTGGCGTGACTTGGCTTGCACTGAGATGGCTGCAGTGAAGTGGGAGTGGCGTGACTTGGCTTGCAGTGAGATGGCTGCAGTGAGGTAACAGTGGCGTGACTTGGCTTGCACTATGATGGCTGCAGTGAGGTGGGTGTGACTTGGCTTGCAGTGAGATGGCTGCAGTGAGGTGGGTGTGGTGTGACTTGGCTTGCAGTGAGATGGCTGCAGTGAAGTGGGAGTGGCGTGACTTGGCTTGCAGTGAGATGGCTGCAGTGAGGTAACAGTGGTGGACTTGGCTTGCCCTATGATGGCTGCAGTGAGGTGGGTGTGACTTGGCTTGCAGTGAGATGGCTGCAGTGAAGTGAGAGTGGTATGACTTGGCTTGTAGTGAGATGTCTGCAGTGAGGTGGGTGTGACTTGGCTTGCAGTGAGATGGCTGCAGTGAGGTGGGTGTGGCATGACTTGGCTTGCAGTGAGATGGCTGCAGTGAGGTGGGAGTGGCATGACTTGGCTTGCAGTGAGATAGCTGCAGTGAGGTAAAAGTGGCATGACTTGGCTTGCACTGAGATGGCTGCGATGAGGTGGGAGTGGTGTGACTTGGCTTGCAGTGAGATGGCTGCAGTTAGGTGGGAGTGACGTGACTTGGCTTGCAGTGGATGGCTGCAGTGAGGTGGAAGTGGTGTGACTTGGCTTGCAGTGAGATGGCTGCAGTGAGGTAAAAGTGGCGTGACTTGGCTTGCACTGAGATGGCTGCAGTGAGGTGGGTGTAGTGTGACTTGGCTTGCACTGATAGGACTGCACTGAGGGGGGTGTGGCATTACGGCTTGTAGTGAGATGGCTGCAGTGAGGTGGGTGTAGTGTGACTTGGCTTGAACTGAGAAGACTGCACTGAGGGGGGTGTGGCATGACTTGGCTTGCAGTGAGATGGCTGCATTGACGTAGATTGTTTGTTTTTTGTTTGTTTATTGATTTACATAGCACACCGAACCAGGGGGTATCTGGGCGCATTGGAGACGGTTACAAATTAGCATGACGAGGTTACAGGCAGTGCATACAATATGTACAAAAATAGAAGCTAGTACTGTATGAAGCAAAATAGCACATTTAAGAGTTATTGACTGTAGTTAGACACAAAAGAACATTGTACAACAAAGAGCAACTAGAAGCAGAAAAGAACTGGAATCCCAGCGCTTGTCACTAAAAATAAGGTGCACGTAAATTAAGTCGGGCACGAGGCTGCGGGTGGTTGTGTCAGTTATGGACCTTCTGCTTACAGTTCCACGACCCAAAACAATTCAATTACAGAGAAATAACCACACTGCGCTAATGGCCCCTTAGTTATTGTATTTAATTAGGCAATTTATCAAAACGAAACAGCTTCTGAACCAGCCAAGTCGTGTTTCGAGCGCATGCTCTTTTTCAAGGCTGGACATTGTATACACATGAGATTCTACAATCATATGTAGCATTTAAAGCATTAAAGCATGTACAGATTGCAGTTGTGAAAAAGCAGAACAAAACCAAAGGCATGTTAGACCATTAGCCGAAACAAACCCAGGATTATAACATGCACTGGTGATAGGAATACATTATAAAAGGATATAATGTAGAGTGGTTGTTGTATCGAACATCCATGGAACCACAAATACCAGTAGCAGTACAAGACAAAACAAAAATATTTTTTAAAAAACATCAGTTATAGTGCTAATATCCTCCATGCACAAAGAGCCTACGAAGTCAGGAGCCTCGGGATGTGCCATATGTACATTTAAAGTACTGTGTGTTCCTGTTTCATGGAATTCACCCTCGAGGTTAAAGGAAAAGCACATTGTGCTAAGTAGTTCATTAGAATAAATGACTCGTAGAATGGAATTGTCATACAAAATGCCCCTCGCCTAAGAAGATTCTGAAAAAAACACATATAGTGCGGGGCATTGCCCAGAACTTATTCTGCAAGAATAAATAGGAGAGTGCTGTAATTACGTACAGTCGGGTTACCTTTTTAATATATATATATATATAAGAACATACGAATGTAACTGACATAATAAGAGAGTGATATGCCATTAACAACGTAGGAAACCCAAGATCCTACCTGTTCAAGGACGCGGTTACCTTGACTAATGACGACAAACTTTTAGGCACTAAGGCAAAAATGCATTGAGAGTTTATGCAATAGGGCCATTTCTGCCTTAGTGCCTAAAAGTTTGCCCTAGTGCCAAACACACTGGCCAAATTGCGCTTGCACCATGACAAGTGCAATGTTTCATGGTATAGGCACTAAGGCAACAATGCATTGAGAGTTTATGCAATAGGGCCATTTTTGCTTTAGTGCCTAAAAGTTTGCCCTAGTGCTAATACCATTCCGTATTAGCACTAGGGCAAACTTTGCCCTCGTGCAAAAATGCATTGAGAGTTTATGCGCTTATACCCAGAAAAATTGCAGTGGTCATGGTGCAAAGGCTTTCTGATATGGCCTCAATGCTTTTTGCACTAGGGCCACGTTTGTCCCTAGTGGTGATACTGTGCAATTGTGCACTTGCACCAGTGCAAAGTCTCTGTAATCTGGCACCAGATGTGCAATTATTTTTTGTGGGGGGTATGATGTATGCAAGCCCTCAAATTGTCTAATTTTAAAAAACATTTTTTTATGTTTACAGTCCTCAAAATCATCTCTCGCAGTTCAGGTGTGGTAGCAACAAAACTCTAATTATTAATATATGATAGGAGGCTCTAAGTGCCATCATTAACCCACATCCACCCAATGTATTCAGGCTATGGACACACAATCACATATGAACACAGGTGAGCTCTCTACTTAGACAGCGGTTACCATGAACACCTGGCGTGGCAGTAGATATAGTGATCCTAATGCTATGGTAAGTTCACTTTGTAATGTAGCACAAGTGCTTAGGCGACTTTTGGGTCGTGGTAGTGACCAGGGCCTCAGTTAAAGCTATTTTTCAGACTTCAAATGGTTAAATTAAACATTAACAAGACATGTGTCACGTTACAATGCGTTTATCTGGCATTAGAGCACCCATTGAAACACTGCTACCCCACCTCGTTGCTTGTATTAAACCAACCATTGCTGTCACGTACATGCTTTCAGATTGTTGGCTTGAAGCTAGTCTGCCCGGCCTAGAGACCCAAGCTACTCCTCACTGATGATGCCCAACAAGGCTGAAACATGTCTGGGGATGCTTGTTGTCTCGTGCAGAAGGAATGTGACCTAGAAGTTCGGGGCAGGATCAAGCCTGATTTGCATATGGTTTTTCCCCTTCTGTAATGGTTGGGCAGGCTGAAAAACGATGGTCTGGAGGTTTGCCCAGAGCTATGCCCGTGGTTATGATTAATTCAAAACCTTCCAGCCATCACCTTTCTGTTTTGCTAGTTAAGACTACACCTTCCAGAATGCAATTTATTTCTCATTCAAATCCGTGCACTGGAGAAGTGATGCCAAGTGGCATGGAGTCATCCGGTTATCCTACCTCCGGGCACCCTGTCAGGAAGGTGAGCCAATTCCCTACTCTGAGCTAAGCATTCCAAAACAGGCAGGGTGTTTGCGAGCAGCCAGCAGTGCCTGTTGAAAGAGATTATGGGATTAGAATGACGCAATGCGTGGCACTGGGAGTAGACTGGGGGCAGTCATCTGGAAAGCTGCCAGGGCCTGCTTTAGCCTCATGAACTGGGCTGAACTGGTGACCGCAGCACCACGGAAAAGAGGACTGGGGTCTCCATGAATGTGGTCATGGCCCAAGAACATTGATGAAACCAACTCCACTGAGCACTGCATTAAAGTGTTTACACGAGTTGGTCTCCTTGCACAGTGAACTCTTCTCCCTTCTAGTCTTGAGTTACCCCAACTGCCCTGTTTAGACATAGGAACACATCTCTGGGGGGTTTACACACCCCCTTCATTCCTACAAGCGAGTCCTTAGGGTAACCCAGCAGCACTGAGTCCCGGCCACCCTAAGAACGGTGCAATGGCTGCTCAGTGAGAGAGTGGTCTCACGAGACTGCAGTCAGCCTTTCACCTGCCAAATTCCCCCTTGCATAGGCAGCCAGGTACTGCTCGCCACGCACCCAGCAAGGTATATACAATCCCACTGTAGCACCCTTTGGCTAAATACCGGAGGCCAGATCTGCTCTTCTTAATGTGGCACGACAAGGCTGCAGTTTAACTCTTGCATCTTTCACGCCATAAATTCCAACCAAACTTTAATAACCTCAGACGATCGGCAGCACCTTTTTCTTTACTCTACTTGCTCGTCCGCGCCATGCTTTTTCTTTTTATCTCTTTATTTATTTACAGTCGACTCTCTTTTTCTCCTTATCTATTCTTTTTCCAGCATACTGAGGTTTCACTCCCCGTAACCACCTGAGCCTCACGCTCCAGGCGCAACACATTGGCAGCCCCCGCGAATGGGCTGCCGGGAGTGCTGTTACGCTGTCCTTTCCACCAGCCCAGGATGGAAGCGGACGACCATGCGGGGTGCACCTCCTTTTGGACCTTGCCGCCCCCCCACCGTGCTAGGCTAACAGGGGGCAATTTACTCTTGGTCCTCCTTACCCTCCGGCAGCAGGGTCGTTTTTGGCACTGCTCTACGGCCTGAGTTACTGTCACAGCAAAAAGGGGGTTTCGCCCACTTGCTGCCTCCATCAGTGCAAACATTGCTTTCTATTCACCCAGGCTCTCTTACATCATCTTCTAAATTCAATCAAATGTGCCTGTGCTCCCTTCCGCCTCTCTTTCCTTACTGCACCCCTCCACTGGTATTCCTTCCGCTTTAGAGCCTCAATGCGCCTCACTGCATCGTCCATCATCCAGGTCTCGCTCCCTAACCTTCCTGAAGCTCCCACTCAGGACCATTTTGGCTGCAGGGAGCACCGTTATTTCCTTCATTTTGCCAGCCAGTCCTAGAAGCTGCAAGTGCGGATGCCCTCTTTACAGACTGGCACGCTCCCACCGTGCCAGTCTATCCAAGGGGGCTGATCATTCATGGTTATTCCTCTCTGCCCCTCGCTGTGCCAGGTTCCCCAATGGGCATATTAGGGCATCCTCCATGTCAGGGGATGAGTGGGCCCTTCCCACCTTTGACAGGTGAACCCCCTCTTTATCGTAATCACACAGTCCTCCCAGGTTTTAACACACCATGACTGATAGTTGAAAAGCCTGCGCGCCAGCAGCACTTTTGCTATTTACCTATCTAAAGGCTTCCATTACTTACCATTACCTTGTGTGTATTAGACCGGAAAAGCACGGAATTGAAATACTGTTAATGGTACGTCGTTCTCATGCGGTTAACGTAGCTCACAATCCCAGAATTTTGCCCTCTGAGGATGGGGCTCGATTCTTCCGGGTTCCAGCCACATGCATTAACTGCTTGCGGCACTGAGACTGGCCGTTGTCCTCAAGTTTTTTTCCTGACCAGCTACCCTTTAATCTGGCGGGTGTATAATTAAACATCCTTGTGTATGCTGTTCCAACCTACTCCTTCTCCCCTTACTTTTATACTTGTCTGTTTCACCAATCGTCTGTTCAATACAGACTAAGGCGCCCGGCTCATCTCAAGGGCATCTTTGTTCTTCTTCAACAACCTTCCATGCTAATATATGGGCAGAGGTGGCTAACCCACCCTTCTAAGCTCATTTAGTCCTACTTCTAGATCCTCTACGGACACTGCAATTTCATCCCCAGGCTACACCCAGTGGCGATTGGCCACCCAGCAGTTTGTGCAACCCCTCGATATGTTCAGCTAAGAACCATTTCACACCTACAAGATCTGTGACGTGGGGGTGGCTGGGCTGCTTCAGCCTCTTCCATACCTTGCTTCCAGTCATGTGCCTAACCCTACTTTACTTCCCTTAGGTGTGCTGGCCCCCCAGGTAGTTTTTGCATTTAATAAACACCATTTTGTCGCAGTTAATTATACGGTCACAAACAAGTCAAGATCTCCTTCCCCTACAATGAATGTGGCACACAATAAAAATGTTTTTATTTCTACCATTCAGGTCCTTTTTGATAAGGCCTCCAACCCGTCTCGCACACAACCTTAACAAATACCCCATGCCACAATGGACTAGGTATCAGGCCGGCGTGTATTAATAAGATAATTATTAGCTAATTTGGACAAACATATTACAGCAGCCACCAGTATTGTGGCAACACCAATACAAAATATCCGTTTTAGTAAAGTACCAGCACAGAGATGATCCCAGACTATGTAGTTACAATAGCTACCTTTTACATCACCCCCCCTTCCCAATGCAAGCAAAGAACAGTTCAAAGTACACAAGAAAAATTAACAGTTATGCTTTTCTCCCAGCATCCCTCAGCCTCCAGACATCCAGTAGGCTTGACTCTTTTGAATGGAAGGCATGGAGTAGGAATGCAAGGGGAAAACTGTTTTGTGTGTGGTGCTCACAGAAACAATATGGGAGACAGAAAGGAAAGGGGGAAATTAGTTTTGCAAAGCACAATGGTAAAATGGGTTTTTAAATTCTTTATCACAACTGTAATGGGAAAGAATAGAAAGGAAGGGAATTTGTTTTTCTTATACTTAAAAGGACAGGCAGGGCTTTGGCGAATATGAATCAGCACACAATGGGAAAATCGGATTTCGGAGGACTTGATCACAAAAGCAATAAAGAGGAGACAGAGATGCAATGGGAAAACTTCATTTTGCCACACCTTACAATAACACACAGTGCCTTAGGTTTATTATAAGAACCGAATGGGAAAATCAATTTTGGGATGTTTAGCACAAGGGCAATGGGAGAAAGAAAATGCAAATGGAATTTCATTTTTCTGAGCACAATGGACACAGTGACAATTTCATTTTTGTCACCCTGCGCACACACGTGGAAGCAGGTTTTGGGGTTTAATTCTTTTGGCAAATCTTTATGACTATACCAGCTCACAATACACTGGGAAAAGATTTTTGGTTTTCGAATGCCACCAATACACATCCTGTGAATTCATTGGGGGAATTAATTGATTTACTTTGAGAAATATGCTATGGATCTACACAGTCGAATGGGGGATTTTTCTATGGGACAATAACAAAAATACACAGGCAAACAGGGGATTCTTCAATGGGGGGAATATCTAAGACAATGCTGAAAGAATGCAGGCTTCTGCAATGTATGGCTTAGGGTATTTCTACTTACAGGATAGGTCTGGTCTGGACATCAGATAGCATCAGGGCACCACTGCTGGGACAGCCAAAGGGGTCAGTCAAGGGTCTCCAATCTTTCCTTCCAAGGGTCCCCAAGCAGTTTCTGTTTCTCCTGGCTCCTGTCTTCCCTCCAAGATTGGGCCTCCCTCTGCTGGGATGTTTCTGCAGATTTTGACAGAAGATCACCTCATTGAGTTAGTGGAAAAGCCCTGCTCTGAGGCAAGTTGGCTTAGTTATAGGGCAGATGACATCACAAATGTGTCATGATTCTCGCGAAAGAGATTGACTAATGCTTACTACCCCACACCCCCAGTGTGCTGATAGGACAAGGGAATGTGGGAGTGCTTGGGCACACTAGGGGAGGAGAGCACTTCATCATTTTACTTCGACTGGGGGTCTTGGTCTGGTTTGAGGACATAGAAACCTCACTACATGGCAAGTGCCCTTAATCTCCATGTTTTGACAGATATGAATGTATTTTAAAAAGCTACATTTTGCAGCAAATCACATTAGACTAGTCAGGTGTCTGTACGTCATTCCTATGCAGAGATACCATTTTTGTCCATTTACTCCAGAACTATATCAGTGAGAAATACACCATTTTGCAGGCATCATAGGAATTATGATTGCCATGTTTCATCGAATTTTCATGTCTGGAATTCACAATGAGGGCCACATCACATTTTCATAAATAATTTTTGTTGTGTTTATCTCACACATTGAGGATAATCAGAAGGGGGTAACTGTTGCCTTTCTGAAAAGCCTGGAATTACTATTGTGCAATGTATATTGTCAATTTTGTGTGATAAAATGTGATTCTCTCAGTTAAAACAATGGGCAGTCTCCCTATTCATTTTGCTAGACCCCCTCCTTTTTTAAGTACCAGTTCTGCTCGGTCCAGGCATAACATCAAGAGAGAGATGTTTGTTTAGATTAGCCCAGCCCTTCAAGAGCTAATGATCACTAATGCACGTTTTATGGGTTTGTGTGACCCAGAGGTCACAAAGGCTGGAGAACAGACCTGTCTTTATCTGATCCACCCTGTCAATTGGATCTCAAAGCAACTTATTTCTTGCATTTATATGGAACAGCAGTGACAATGAAGACAGCTAGGTCTAAGTTTCCTGGGCAACAGAGGAGCTCTGAAGTCCAGTTTCACATATGAAGGAATCACCAGCCCGCAGCTCATGACCTTTCAGAAAACAGCCTGTCAACTCATACATGATGTATTTTAAAGGACATATAAGGCACATAATTTACAATGCATGAACATTATTTCTGCATGGAACATATACATCAGAACACCATGCCCAAGCTTACAAGTCTGGTGGGTATTTTGCTGAACAAGTTGTTAGTTTAAATGGAAAACCGAAATGACATTATGTGGTTTAATGTACATAAAGAAAATGCTCCATTTCACTGCAGCTGCTTGAACATACAACTCTATTGTTTTATTTAAAATCTTGTGCACTGCAGTTCCATGGAAATATCAGCATCGCTCTCCATAGATTTATTCACACTTTATGTTCATGTGTGTTTTGCTGTCTTCATGAAAGACAGTTTGCATATTTAGATTCTGGAGGTTTTTAGGCCCCCTTTCTCTCCCTTTTTTCTTTGGTTCCATAGGCCTTATGTCAAACCTCATTCCTATGCAGGCCTGGTATTTATTTCTCGCATCCAGGGGCTATTTCACTCCACATAAAATACAGGTAATTTAGCAACACTTAACCCTGTACCCGTTAATGTAAAAAGTACTTCTGTATGCTGACCGTGCATCTCTTTGTAACCAGAAAAAAACTTCTATACTGCCCTTATATAGCCGTAAGTGCTATTTGGCTTTAGTTATGTCCCAATGGAGACATTTCCTTTGACCTTCCCAATAAGCATTAGGAATAAGCTGCTAATTTACTGGTATTGCTGTTGTACTACCTACAATGCCAGAGCTTGAAATTAAGATTGGATAAGCAGGAACTAAAAACAGGTCTCGGTATCCCGCATTAACGAGTGACCAGGAGCTACCATTGGGAATGAGGAGTTAATGCATAGCGATCGACAACTCTAACTCATACTAGTGCTGCACGCTTATCATTGTGTCCATTATTTATGACCCTTATGCTTTACCTATCTTATAGATGCAGTTTACCCTTATGCTTTACCTATTTAATAGACGCGTCCTAATGGTTATTTAAGGTTTTGTGAATGCACATAACGCCTTTCAATTACGTTGCAGGAACTTATGAAGAAACATTAACAGCAGGTGTTTTATGTCAAGGTTTGTGCAGGTTTGTCCTGTTTCAAGCATATTGGCACGGGAAAGGTCCCGAAAAGCCGTATCCTCGTAAGTGTTTTGGCAGATCCTTCCCAGTACAGGCAGCGACGGCCTGGAACAAACTTCCAAAGGAACTTTGTGCTGAATCCAAACTCTTGAACTTTAGAAAATGTCTGAAACGGTTCCTTTTTTGAATAGCTATGGCTTTCTGGTATTCGACTTAGGCTCTTTACCTTACTTTCCTGCTCTCTCTGCGCCCTGATACCTGCGGGCCCCTGCACTATATAAATGGCAAATGGCTTGGCAATCACAGCATATTCTGTAAGGGAAAGGGCATTGTAAGAGTATGTGAGCGAACGATTTGGAGTACAATTGCTGGTAACCTGGCGGCAGCATGGTTAATGTGTAATAGATCTGCTCCTAGAGATAGAGGCCTACCCAATATCACCAGTGCAATGGGGAACATGTGCTTGTTAAAATGAGGAAGAAAAGCGTAACGGACAACTTGTGAAATATAGTTGGTGTGTATTTCTGGTGCAACTGTGCCCTTAGATTGGGTCGGTGAAAGATAGACGCCAAATGCTATTACTTTACTGGAACACATTGATAGAGTGGTTCTTTGTGATTTTCCCGAATTAAATTACAGAGAATGATATGATAGGTTATTTATAATGCGCTTAATACTCAGAGGTTTCTAAGTGCCGACCCGGGGATTGAATCTGCGTTGCTCCTTGTCGTCTTGCTTCCAAGGCGAGCATGTTGCCCCTGAGCTATCCTCCCGAGACAATGATATTCTCCCGAATGATTTTGCAACAAAACTTTTATAACGAAAAAATATTCAGTTTTATTATTTATTTTTTTGTGGGTTCCTCCCCAAAACCCTCTGTTTCCATATGATTTTAAACCCACCCTAACACCCTCCCCACCTGTTTTACCCCTTAACACCCCCTCATATATATATATTTTTTTTAATTCAATATTTTTTCTTTCTTATTGCTTCGTTATTAAAGTAATTCTCTGTTTTTTATTCTTTGAAATCAATGCATCCGCGACCCCATTCCACGTGTTTTTGTTGTAAATTAGCTCCCCCAGGCCCCGCGTTGCCCCGTGTTTCCCTGCCTCCCCCTTCCGGCATCCCTCGCCCACCCGCCCCCCATCCCTGATTGGTCACCTAGTTCGAGTCGTTTGGGTCTAGTGAACCACGCCGCTGCACCTACTCCTCTTTTTCCATCTGAGGAGCAGGTGAATGCGCCCCCATCCGCGACCCCATTCCGCGTGTTTTTGTTGTAAATTAGCTCCCCCAGGCCCCGCGTTGCCCCGTGTTTCCCTGCCTCCCCCTTCCGGCAACCATCGCCCGCCCGCCCCACCACCCCACCCTAGTCCAGCTCCCTCCCCCCGACCCGCCCATCCCTCCCTTCATCACTGCTCCTTCCAGGGCAGCCCCCTGCCCGGCAGCCCCCAGCGGCTAAGGGCCCCAAGGCCAAGGGCGGCTCCAAAAGAGGCGGCTCCAGGAAGTGTCAGCAGGTGTCCGCAAGGGAAGCCAAGGAAGCCACCTGACACTGACAAAACCGTAAGTGTTGGCTTGGGTGGGGGGTAGAGCAATTACTCTACTCCAAAAGCTCCTGCCACCTTAACCTACATTTCTATGGCCCGCAGTATAACGTTAACTAATGATTGCTAGCATACGCCACACTTAGATGAAATCGCTAATAACCTCTCTATGAAAATTGAATCTAGAACTGTTCCCAATCGCATTTAGAAGTACGCCTGATAGCCCCTCTGAGAAAGATACATTAGAATTGTTTCCACTCACATCTGAAGTGTACCCAACAGCCTCCCTGTGAAAGTTAAATTTAGAATTGTCCCCACTTGCATTCAGAATTGTACCCAACGCCATTTTAGAAGTGTACCCAATTGCATTTAGAAGTTGCGCCAAATAGCCTCTCTGTGTGAGTTGAATCTAGAACTGTTCCCACCTGCATTAGAATTTTACCCAATTGCATTAGGAGTGTACCCAATTGCATTCAGAAGCCTCTCTGCGAAAGTTGAATTTAGAAGTGTACCCAATTGCATTTAGAAGCCTCTCTGTGAAAGGTGAATTTAGAATTGTTCCCACCTGATTTAGAATTGTTCCCACCTGCATTTAGAAATGTACCCAATTGCATTTAGAAGTTGCGCCAAATAGCCTCTCTGAGAAAGTTGAATTAGAATTGTTCCCACCTGCATTAGCAGTACCCAATTGCATTAGGAGTGTACCCAATTGCATTCAGAAGCCTCTCTGCGAAAGCTGAATTTTGAATTGTTCCCACCTGCATTTAGAAGTGTACCCAATTGCATTTAGCAGTGTACTCAGTTGCATTTTGAGGCTGCGCCCGATAGCCTCTCTGTGAAAGTTGATTTTAGATCTGTTACCACCCGCATTAGAACTGTTCCCACCTCCATTTAGAAGTGTACCCAATTGCAGTTGGAAGTTGCGCCGGATAGCCTCTCTGTGAAAGCTGAATTTAGAACTGTTCCCACTTGCATTTAGATGTGTACCCAATTGCATTTAGAAGCTGCGCCCAATTAGCCTCTCTGTGAAAGTTGAATTTAGAATTGTCCCCACCTGCATTAGAATTGTACCCAATTGCATTTAGAAGCTGCGCCCAACAGCCTCTCTGTGAAAGCTGAATTTAGAATTGTTCCCACTTGTATCTAGAAGTGTACCCAACGGCATTTAGAAGTGTACCCAATTGCATTTAGAAGCTGCGCCCAACAGCCTCTCTGTGAAAGCTGAATTTAGAACTGTTCCCACTTGCATTTAGAAGTGTACCCAGTTGCACCTGAAAGTTTGCACGCAATAGCCTCTCTGTGAAAGTTGATTTTAGAATTGTTCCCACCTGCATTAGAAGTATACCCAATCTTATTTAGAAGTTGCGCCCAATAGCCTGTCTGAGAAAGTTGAATTAAGAACTACTCCCACTCGCATCTAGAACTGCACCCTGCACCCTCTCTGAGAAAGTTGAATTAAGAACTGTTCCCACTCGCAACTAGAACTTTACCCTGCACCCTCTCTGAGAAAGTTGAATTTAGAATTGTTCCCTCTTGCAATTAGAAGTGGATCCAATGGCATTTTAGAAGTGTACCCGGTTGCATTTAGAAGCTGCACCCAATAGCTTCCTGAAAGTTGAATTTAGAACTGTTCCCACTTGCATTTAGAAGTGTACCCAACAACGTTTTAGAAGTGTACCCAGTTGCACTTGAAAGTTGCACCCAATAGCCTCTCTGTGAAAGTTGAATTCAGAATTGTTCCCACCTGCATTAGAAATATTCCATTTTATTTAGAAGCTGCTCCCAATTGCCTCGCTGAGAAAGTTGAATTAAGTACTGTTCCCACCTGCATCTAGAACTGTACCCTGCACCCTCTCTGTGAAAGTTGAATTCAGATTTGTTCCCACCTGCATTAGAAATATACCCAATTTTATTTAGAAGCTGCGCCCAATTAGCCTCTCTGAGATAGTTGAATTAAGAACTGTTCCTACCCGCATCTAGAACTGTACCCTGCACCCTCTCTGTGAAAGTTGAATTTAGAATTGTTCCCACCAACATTTAGAAGTGTACCCAATTGCATTTAGAAATTGCACCCAATAGCCTCTCTGAGAAAGTTGAATTTAGAATTGTTCCCTCTTGCAATTAGAAGTGTATCCAACGGCATTTTAGAAGTGTACTCAATTGCATTTAGAAGCTGCACCCAATAGCTTCTCTGAAAGTTGAATTTAGAACTGTTCCCACTTGCATTTAGAAGTGTACCCAACAACGTTTTAGAAGTGTACCCAGTTGCACTTGAAAGTTGCACCCAATAGCCTCTCTGTGAAAGTTGAATTCAGAATTGTTCCCACCTGCATTAGAAATATTCAATTTTATTTAGAAGCTGCCCCCAATTGCCTCACTGAGAAAGTTGAATTAAGAACTGTTCCCACCTGCATCTAGAACTGTACCCTGCACCCTCTCTGTGAAAGTTGAATTCAAATTTGTTCCCACCTGCATTAGAAATATACCCAATTTTATTTAGAAGCTGCGCCCAATTAGCCTCTCTGAGATAGTTGAATTAAGAACTGTTCCTACCTGCATCTAGAACTGTACCCTGCACCCTCTCTGTGAAAGTTGAATTTAGAATTGTTCCCACCAACATTTAGAAGTGTACCCAATTGCATTTAGAAATTGCACCCAATAGCCTCTCTGAGAAAGTTGAATTTAGAATTGTTCCCTCTTGCAATTAGAAGTGTATCCAACGGCATTTTAGAGGTGTACCCAATTGCATTTAGAAGCTGCACCCAATAGCTTCTCTGAAAGTTGAATTTAGAACTGTTCCCACTTGCATTTAGAAGTGTACCCAACAACGTTTTAGAAGTCTACCCAGTTGCACTTGAAAGTTGCACCCAATAGCCTCTCTGTGAAAGTTGAATTCAGAATTGTTCCCAACTGCATTAGAAATATTCCATTTTATTTAGAAGCTGCCCCCAATTGCCTCGCTGAGAAAGTTGAATTAAGAACTGTTCCCACCTGCATCTAGACCTGTACCCTGCACCCTCTCTGTGAAAGTTGAATTCAGATTTGTTCCCACCTGCATTAGAAATATACCCAATTTTATTTAGAAGCTGCGCCCAATTAGCCTCTCTGAGATAGTTGAATTAAGAACTGTTCCTACCTGCATCTAGAACTGTACCCTGCACCCCCTCTGTGAAAGTTGAATTTAGAATTGTTCCCACCAACATTTAGAAGTGTACCCAATTGCATTTAGAAATTGCACCCAATAGCCTCTCTGAGAAAGTTGAATTTAGAATTGTTCCCTCTTGCAATTAGAAGTGTATCCAACGGCATTTTAGAAGTGTACCCAATTGCATTTAGAAGCTGCACCCAATAGCTTCTCTGAAAGTTGAATTTAGAACTGTTCCCACTTTAGAAGTGTACCCAACAACGTTTTAGAAGTCTACCCAGTTGCACTTGAAAGTTGCACTCAATAGCCTCTCTGTGAAAATTGAATTCAGAATTGTTCCCACCTTCATTAGAAATATTCCATTTTATTTAGAAGCTGTCCCCAATTGCCTCGCTGAGAAAGTTGAATTAAGAACTGTTCCCACCTGCATCTAGAACTGTACCCTGCACCCTCTCTGTGAAAGTTGAATTCAGATTTGTTCCCACCTGCATTAGAAATATACCCAATTTTATTTAGAAGCTGCGCCCAATTAGCCTCTCTGAGATAGTTGAATTAAGAACTGTTCCTACCTGCATCTAGAACTGTACCCTGCACCCTCTCTGTGAAAGTTGAATTTAGAATTGTTCCCACCAACATTTAGAAGTGTACCCAATTGCATTTAGAAATTGCACCCAATAGCCTCTCTGAGAAAGTTGAATTTAGAATTGTTCCCTCTTGCAATTAGAAGTGTATCCAACGGCATTTTAGAAGTGTACTCAATTGCATTTAGAAGCTGCACCCAATAGCTTCTCTGAAAGTTGAATTTAGAACTGTTCCCACTTGCATTTAGAAGTGTACCCAAAAACGTTTTAGAAGTGTACCCAGTTGCACTTGAAAGTTGCACCCAATAGCCTCTCTGTGAAAGTTGAATTCAGAATTGTTCCCACCTGCATTAGAAATATTGCATTTTATTTAGAAGCTGCCCCCAATTGCCTCGCTGACAAAGTTGAATTAAGAACTGTTCCCACCTGCATCTAGAACTGTACCCTGCACCCTCTCTGTGAAAGTTGAATTCAGATTTATTCCCACCTGCATTAGAAATATACCCAATTTTATTTAGAAGCTGCGCCCAATTAGCCTCTCTGAGATAGTTGAATTAAGAACTGTTCCTACCTGCATCTAGAACTGTACCCTGCACCCTCTCTGTGAAAGTTGAATTTAGAATTGTTCCCACCAACATTTAGGAGTGTACCCAATTGCATTTAGAAATTGCACCCAATAGCCTCTCTGAGAAAGTTGAATTTAGGAGTGTTCCCACTTGCATTTAGAAGTGTACCCAACAACGTTTTAGAAGTCTACCCAGTTGCACTTGAAAGTTGCACCCAATAGCCTCTCTGTGAAAGTTGAATTCAGAATTGTTCCCACCTGCATTAGAAATATTCCATTTTATTTAGAAGCTGCCCCCAATTGCCTCGCTGAGAAAGTTGAATTAAGAACTGTTCCCACCTGCATCTAGACCTGTACCCTGCACCCTCTCTGTGAAAGTTGAATTCAGATTTGTTCCCACCTGCATTAGAAATATACCCAATTTTATTTAGAAGCTGCGCCCAATTAGCCTCTCTGAGATAGTTGAATTAAGAACTGTTCCTACCTGCATCTAGAACTGTACCCTGCACCCTCTCTGTGAAAGTTGAATTTAGAATTGTTCCCACCAACATTTAGAAGTGTACCCAATTGCATTTAGAAATTGCACCCAATAGCCTCTCTGAGAAAGTTGAATTTAGAATTGTTCCCTCTTGCAATTAGAAGTGTATCCAACGGCATTTTAGAAGTGTACTCAATTGCATTTAGAAGCTGCACCCAATAGCTTCTCTGAAAGTTGAATTTAGAACTGTTCCCACTTGCATTTAGAAGTGTACCCAAAAACGTTTTAGAAGTGTACCCAGTTGCACTTGAAAGTTGCACCCAATAGCCTCTCTGTGAAAGTTGAATTCAGAATTGTTCCCACCTGCATTAGAAATATTCCATTTTATTTAGAAGCTGCCCCCAATTGCCTCGCTGAGGAAGTTGAATTAAGAACTGTTCCCACCTGCATCTAGAACTGTACCCTGCACCCTCTCTGTGAAAGTTGAATTCAGATTTGTTCCCACCTGCATTAGAAATATACCCAATTTTATTTAGAAGCTGCGCCCAATTAGCCTCTCTGAGATAGTTGAATTAAGAACTGTTCCTACCTGCATCTAGAACTGTACCCTGCACCCTCTCTGTGAAAGTTGAATTTAGAATTGTTCCCACCAACATTTAGAAGTGTACCCAATTGCATTTAGAAATTGCACCCAATAGCCTCTCTGAGAAAGTTGAATTTAGGACTGTTCCCACCTGCATTTAGAAGTATACCCAACTTCATTTGAAGTTGCGCCCATTAGCCTCTCTGAAAAGTTGCTCAACTCAGTAGTATACCCAACTGCATTTAGAAAGTGTACCCAATTGCATTTAGAACCGTTCCAAGTTGCACTTGGAAGCATACCCAATTGCTTAGAAGCACCAATTAGTCCTTGACTAGTTGAGCCCAGAAGTGTACCTATAAGTGTGAGTCACCGTCCCTAGAACAACAATCAGAAAACCCTCCTAATCAACCCAAAGCTCACACCAATCATGAGCGCACCAACTCCACCAGTGCCCGTCAGAAACGACTCCCATGGACCCCCTCCACTCTCCGATCTGCCCTCCTCCCCCCCCTCCCAAGACAACCCACCATCCTCTGCAATCCCTGCCAGCACCCTCACCAAACACCAAGCCAGGGGGGCACGATGGCGTGCCACCCACCCCAAGACCACTCATCTCCTGAACCCCACTGCCGACCCGCCAGCACTGCCCATGCCCGCTCCCTCCACTACCACACCCCACCCTGCAATCACCCACCCCCCGCCTTGCCATCATTCCCCTGCCACCTTCCCCCCCGACTGCACCCTTTCCCCTCCCTAAAAACTGCGCGCCTAGCCCTAGCGAGAACCGAAGCTGCCTCTGTCTCCCCCTCTGACCCCCCTACCCTCTCTCTCACACCAATCGCAGAAAAGAAACTAAAGAGGAAGCGTTCCTGGTCCCCCTCAACCTCTCTGCTCTCCTCGCCTCCCTTGTCTCGACCCACCACCTCTCTCCCACAATCTTCCCCCTCCCCCGTGGCCTCTCAATTCCTGAAACCCCTCTCCCTCGATTTCTCCTCAACCGCAACCGAAACTCCCAACCGCCCTTCCCCATCCTCAAATCCCCCTCCCCAAACCCGATCATCCCACAACACACATCCACCCAACCCCGCCGGAAGCCAGCAAAACTCCCGGCTCGCCCTCTTTTCCCTAGCATCACCAACCCTACCCCTCTCCCTCCACTCTCTCCCCCTCCACCCAATCCCGCTCCAGCACCAAAACCAACCTTCCCTGCCGATGTGAACTGTATCCTATTTAACGCCCGCTCTGTAGCAAAAAACAGACATTGCATCTGTGACCTCCTCACCTCCGTCAAACCAGACCTAGTCTTCATCACCGAAACCTGGTTCTCTGATGACTTCAGCCCAATCGCAAAATGAAGCCTTTCCGCCCAACTACTGCCTCATCCCACTGAACCGTCCGTCCAGAGGAGGGGGGTAGCATTTGTCTTCAAATCTCTCTTCCGCGCCTCAATCATGGACAACCAACCCTCCATTCCATCCTGCGAATTCCTCCTCGTTAAACTATCCCTCTCCCCGTCGCTCTCACACACCTTCCTAATAATCTACAGGCCCCCTGGCTACGATAGACATTTCGCAAACAACCTTTGCGACTCTATTGCCACCCTCAAAATAAACCATCTCAACCTCACCCTTCTCGGAGATTTCAACATATGGCTCGACATCCCCACCAATCCTACGACACACGCCCTGATCGACGGTCTAGATGCAATTAATCTCCAACCCCACATAAACGGACCGACTCATTTTAAAGGACACACTCTCGACGCCATCTTTAGCTCCAACATCCAGATTCGGTTAAAGCCCCCCACTCCTATCATCTGGTCCGACCACTTCATTCTCTCGTTTGCCATCCCCGCACCCGGCCCCCTACCCGTACCCGCATCTGAACCTCCTAACTTACGAAAATGCTGGAAAAAAACTAATAATCACCCCGGACCTAGCCGAGGCACTCCTCCAGTCTCCACCACCTACCTGCCACCCTAACAACCAACTAACACCTGAGACCTTTGACTCATGGCTCAACACATCTCTGATGCGACTCACCCCTCCATGCAAACCATCAACCCGCCGTGGCCCGTTCCCCAGATGGTTCACTCCTGAGCTGAAGACCAGTAAACGACACTACAAATACCTAGAACGCAATTGGCAAAAAGAGAAAACTCTCGAGAGCAGGACCACCTTGGCCCGACACTTGTACCGTTACAAGGCCGAAATCCGGAAAGCTAAAAAAGCCCACTACAACACCCGAATCCTAAACTGCAAAAACCCAAGCAAAGAACTCCACAAAATCATCTCCGAATTCACCAACCCAACTTGTAATACAACCGTCCCGACCCCGTCACAATCACTGTGTGACCGACTCTCCCTCCACTTTTACACCACAGCTATTGAAAGGACAAAAACTCTAAACACCAAACTGGCTCTCATACAACCAATTAACAATCCCCCTCCCATACCGGCCAGCCCGTCAACTGCAACCTCTACTCAACCAACGTTCGAATCCTTTAGAACAATTTCTCAAACTTCTATCTGCCCGCAAACCATCTGGATCCCCTCTGGACCCCTGCCCAGCCACAACCCTTAAGGAAATCTTTGCTTCCTCCAGCGCAGGAGAACACGCAAGATCTATCATAAATGCCTCCCTTTCCTCTGGTATTTTTCCCGAAGCATTAAAAATGGTACACGTCAAACCTCTAATTAAAAAACCCTCACTCGACCCTCTCGAGCCCAAAAACTACCGCCCAATCTCAAACACCAGATTCCTTGCCAAACTCATTGACCGAACCGCCTACTCCCAACTAAACGCCTTTGTCGAAGCCAACAATATCCTTGACCCAGCCCAATCAGGTTTCAGAACTCGGCACGGAACCGAAACAACCATAACCTCGATCTGGGACGACCTTAAAATGACAGCAGACTCCGCAGGATGTGCCGCTCTAATCCTTCTCCACCTATCCACTGCCTTTGACACGATCACTCACTCAATCCTCCTAGACCGCCTCCACTCCCTAGGAATTCGTGGAACCGCTCTTAAATGGATAGCTTCATTCCTAAAAGACAGGCACCAAATAACAACACTCTCCAGCTTTACCTCCCAAGCTCGACCAGTCGACACGGGAGTCCCTCAAGGAGCATGTCTATCCGCCCTCCTGTTCAATCTCTACCTGACCCCCCTCCCACCAATAATTCGCTCACACAACAACCTATGTTACAACTAGGCTGACGACACTCAACTAATTCTAAAATTCCTGAACTCGAAACCCAACTCCCAACCCGACCTGGCATCCTGCCTTGTAAACATAGAGCGCTGGTTGACCCAAAGCCACCTCTTGTTAAACCCCTCCAAAACAGAAATCATGGTTTGCGGCAACTCCGGCCTTCTTCCGCACCCACTACCCTGGCCACCATGGGAAACTCACCTACACCCTCCAAAACAGTAAAAAATATCGGATGCACCCTAGACTCCGACCTAACACTCTCGCGCCAAGTCAACAATGTCTCAAAGTCCTGCCACTACCACCTTAAAAACCTTAGGCGCGTCTTTCCATACCTCTCATTTCCCAACAGAGTCTCCGCTGTCCAATCAATCGTTATATCCAGACTGGACTAAGGAAACCCCCTATACCTCGGAATCCATGCCTACCAACTGAATAAACTCCAAAGAGCACAAAACGCGGCGGCCAAAATGCTACTTGTGCTCAATCCAAGAGACCACATATGCCCAGCCCTTAAAACACTCCACTGGCTTCCAGTAGCCCGTAGGGTGGCTTTCAAAACCTTATGCCTCTCCCATCGAGCACTGCATAAAACTGGACCGCAATATCTTCAAGACAAACTAATACCTTATCATCCCTCTCGCACACTAAGATCAAGCTCAGCCGGCCTCCTAGTAATTCCCAAGACAAACTCAGTCAGGCTAGGCGGATCATCTTTCTCTGCCCTGCGCCAACCCTGTGGAACTCACTCCCACCCCACATCCGCCTAACTGAGGACATAACGTCCTTCCGCAAACTACTGAAAACCTGGCTCTTCCCATAAAACCAATCTAGCATCATCACAATAATACCGACCCATCAAACTACATGAAGCGAGAAATGACAGCTAAATAAACTCGAATGTAAACTAGAAAGACAAAACAGGCCTAAACGAGTAAAGTAGATCAAAACAGTGAAACAGAAAATAGGAATAAATCATTGAGAAACTTGGAGATCTGAACCGATGAAAGGGACATAATGAATGAGAAGGGAATACAGTGAATGACATAAATGAAATAATTAGAATGGATGAAGCGTACAGAACAGACAAATACACTAAACGGAAGCGTGCGGTCAAGACTGGAGAGCATATGAGTTGTGGAAAGCGGATGAATGTGGAGAGCGGATGAGTGTGGAGAGCGGATGAGTGTGGAGAGCGGATGAGTGTGGAGAGCGATGAGTGTGGAGAGTGGATGAGTGTGGAGAGCGGATGAGTGTGAAGAGCGGATGAGTAGCGAAAGCGAATGAGTGTGGAGAGCGGACGAGTGTGGAGAGCGGACGAGTGTAGAGAGCGGACGAGTGTGGAGAGCGGATGAGTGTGGAGAGCGGATGAGTGTAGAGAGCGGATGAGTGTGGAGAGTGGATGAGTGTGGAGAGCGAATGAGTGTGGAGAGCGGATGAGTAGCGAAAGCAGATGAGTGTGGAGAGCGAATGAGTGTGGAGAGCGGATGAGTGTGGAGAGCGGATGAGTGTAGAGAGCGGTTGAGTGTGGAGAGCGGATGAGTGTGGAGAGCAGATGAGTGTGGAGAACGGATGAGTGTGGAGAGCGGATGAGTGTGGAGAGCGGATGAGTGTGGAGAGTGGTTGGCAGATGAGGGTGGAGAGCGGATGGCGGATGAGGGTGGAGAGCGGATGGCGGATGAGGGTGGAGAGTGGATGGCGGATGAGAGTGGAGAGCGGTTGGCTGCAGAGAGCAGTTGAGTGCGGAGAGCGGTTGAGTGCAGAGAGCGGTTGAGTATGGAGAGCGGTTGAGTGCGGAGAGCGTTTGAGTGCGGAGAGAGGTTGAGCGCGGGGACCAGAAGAGAGCGGAGGAGCGTGGAGAAGGGACGAGTGTGGAGAGCAGATCAGTGCGAAGCGGATGATTGTGGAGAGCGGATGAATGAGGAGAACGAAAAAGTAAATGTGTAGCGTGGATGGGCGTATGGAACGTATGTGTATGTGGACCGAACGAATGTCTGATGCGGATGAATATATGGAGCGGACGATTGGGTAAAGCGGGTAAATGCGTGGTGCGGACGAGTGTGCCTAACAGATGAGTCCATGAGCGGACAAAAACATAGAGCAGATGAGTGTATGGAATGGATGAACAGACAGAGCAGATGAGTAGTTGGCTTTTCCGATGAGTGGATGGACCGGACGACCATTATGGACTGAACGAGTGCCCTATCTGGAGCCGGTATGTAGACCAGACGAGTATAAACTACAAGAGTGTGCGGACTGGCCGAGTGTGCGGACTGGACAAGGGTGTGAACTAGACGATGATAATGACTGGACGAATGTGTGGAGCGGACGAGTATGAGGAACGGACGAATATGTGCAACGGACAATACTTAATATGCTTTGGAATGAAGGAAACACTTGAAAACATACATCATACCACACCCCACGCTTACTCTCCCCCTTACACCACCACTCATCTAGAACACAGAGATACTATGACACCATTCGGTATAACTGTTCTCATATCTACATCTCCCGCTTACTCCACATCACTCTAAGTAATCATTGCTGGTTTCACAACCCCCCAGCCAGGCGTTCTCCTCAGGTCTAACGCAGCCACACTCGTTCTGGGTAAAACCGACGAGAGCGAACACATACTCCTGACCTCTCAACCACCACACCTACAGCTAAGAAGCAGCTACCACTCATTTTCCGCACCAGCTGCACACATACCTGGTGCGCACACGCACTTTTGGACTCCCTCTACTCTCTCTACTGACCTGCACTTCGGTTGCCAAGGGCGTTCAACCTACCAGCGCCTTCAGACCATACCAATGGTATATAAGGCGCTATATAAATGCATAATAACATAACATAACATACCTGGTAGAGTACAACAATCGCTATGGAATAAAGCATCAGTAAAATGGGGGCATTGGTGCTGAATAAAACCGCGGAGAGTAATGGTGACATCACATGATATTCAGCTTGCAGCAAGGACTCAGCTGGGAGGGCACACAGTGGCACGCTGCACACAGTGGCACGCTTACTTATATCAAGGCATTCCATTAAAGTGTGGGAGGTTAGCAGTACATACTGGTTGGCAGGATAAACAGGTGGGTAGGAGGAGAATCCCTCAGGGGATCTCGAATCAGGCGTGTGCAAAGTGCTAAGAAATGCTTAATTGAATCAAAAATGTTATGAATGGGTCGAGCCTCGCTGTGAATGGGATGCACTATTTAGCTACTAGTCATAAGGCGGCCAGAACATTTAGAAATATAATGCATGTTCGGATTAAACACTCCGCCGCGTATATTGTCCTATCCGTAAGAAGAAAGGAAGTAGTGTACGGGGCAGGAGACCGGGATGAAATATACGTGGCCAGCTGAGACAGCATAAACTCAGGGAACAGGCAGCCTCTGATTCCTGCCCTTCCTCCCCGTCCCGCGTTTGCTGTCCTAGTTCCCCTTGGGGTCGACCCTCTACTTCCGGTGCCTTCTCCCTGCAGAAGAAGGCGGGGCGGGGCTGGACTCGGCCATGTTACGCTTTCGCGCCATCAGCCCCTCTGGGACCGCGCCATAGGCTTCCCTCACAAAAAAGTCCCATCTATACGCTGCTTAGTGCTGGCATTTCTTTATGCTGATGCTGACGGTATCAAAGCGCTTAGAAGCGTGCCTAAAGTGGTTCACCCTCTCCTCGTCCCTCCATCGCGTTGAAAGCACTTTATAAGCAACAAGTTACGCTCCCACTCTTACCCGCCTTGGTGGTGCAAGCGCTGCACAAGCAAACAGCACATCACATCATTGTTGCATACACTCATTTGCTGTCTGACTGTCTCTCTCTAGCCTCTGTGTGTCTCCTGTTCACCCGTGGCCATGCAAAAGGCCCTAAGAGTGCTGAAAGTGCTATGTATTCAAGCGATAAATACACAGTGCACACACGTCTACACACTAGAGACCTATTTCCTAGGCACACCTTGGTAAATGGCTTTACTCCAGTGTATATGATTTCCTGCATAAGGTGGGGGTTGAATCGGGAAAAAGGGCGTTGCATGTAAACATAGGATCTGGTCAGTGGGCCTCATTACGAGTTTGGAGGTAGCCATGGTGCTATTAGCCCGAGGCCGGGTAGTCAGAATGGGGACTTACCGAGTCATTCCAAACTTGGAGAACCTGGTAAGTCCCCATTCTGAAACCCGTTCCCCATTCCCATACGAGCCCCCATAGGGCTCAATGGGAATGGGGACGGAGCTAATAACGGGCACGCAGATAGCGGGCCCGTTATTAGCTCCCTGGTCCCTTAGCGGCTAGTAAAACCAGCCGGCCTTAGTGGAACCCACTAAGGGACCGCGGAATGCGGCGGTAGGGTGTTAATGGCACCGGCATCCTTTCCGGTGCCGTTAACCCCCTACCGCCCTACTCGTAATGAGGCCCACTGTGCACATTGCACATTGCACATTATTTATTCGTACAAATGAAATGCAAAGGGTCGGTACGACGTTCATTCACCGCCAGGGCTTTTGTTGCAGAATTGCACCCCTGTTATGCAATGACATGGAATCCAAGGGTCTCCTGATGCTGGACAGAAAAGGCATGTATTGTGTGAGCAAATTACACTCTGGTAAAACCGTCATTAGGCATATACGGTGCAAATTACCTGCATGGACTTTCCACCAAATGCTTTTAGAGCATGTTTTCTTCTCTTTACCCAATCAGAACATGTGAAATTCAGGCTCTAATCGCCAATAGAGCATGTTTCTCCCTTTTAAACCATCAGAAAGTATAGAGTGCAGGCTGCGCCACACTGTTTCCAGATGCCAGACTATTTCCAGATGCCAGACTGTTTCCAGATTCGCAGGGAATCATTAAGTTTGACATTAGGGGCCCAAGTCACAGAGCGTTATGAGTGGGATTGCACCATTATATAACGCTTCTGCGAAACAGGCCCTGAGCCTCTAACCGCCTGCAAAGCCTGCACCCCATAGCTTCGCTTTGTGATGTGTACACACCGCGCACTGGGCATGGAGACAACGGTGAGCTCAGTCACAGGAAGCCTTTGTTGAGATTGCCATGTTTCCCCACCGCACAAGCCAGGGCTGTCACAGGGTGAGGTGAGGCCCGGGGCAAAAAATTGGGTGAGGCCCCTTCATTTTTTGCACTTGGCCAGTGGCATCGTAAATAAGCCGAAATATGACCATTACTTTTAGTTATTGAGTAGTAATAAAAGCTCTGCTACTGTCCGAGTACTTATCATCAACCTGTATCGGGTGCTCGGGGCCTTCGCCGTACTTATAGCCTCTCACCTTTCGACACGGGCCACTAACTCGGGTGGCAGTCACCTACCTCACAGTACAGCCCTCTGGTGCGAGGCTCAAAAGCTTACTAAAACTACTTAGAAACCGACTATCTGTGACCCACTAATATCAATTGAGTATGGCATAATGAATGGATGAATGCAATGCACAGGAGACAATGATAAAAAACAGTCATTATCGTGGCATAATTGCCCTGCCAAAATAACCATATCCCAGTAGAGAGAGATATTGTACAAAAATGAAGGCCACTTCCCAGTTCAATAGCTCTATTAGTAACTTGTTTACGACATATGTGGTAAAAGCAATTTTCTTAAATGCGGAGTGCAGCAACACTTTGGGCCTAATTCATGGAACGTTTAGCGTGGTCAACGTGACTTTGCACTGCCAACAAACACGTAGAACCAGGCTTAATTCACAGAGCGGTGCAAAGTGTATTTTTTGCAGACTAAAGTTACTTTGCACTGCAAAAGTACTTTGCACCGCGCTAAATGGGCCTAATTCACACAAAAAGCACTAAGTAGTGCAGACTTACTAGTGCCTGCTACGCTTCCGCATCAGAGTTTGATGATTGTGACTGCGTGCAGGGACAGCGCTGTGCATGGGAGAAAGAGCAAAACAGCCCAGGAAAGAAATCGGTATGCAGCGCAGTACGTGTAAGCGTTGACGCTTCTGCTTGTTAATACTCCTGTGGTTACTCATTAAGCAACCCACCAGATGTATTAGCATGGTTCCCAGGCTACTCTGCTCACATCGTTCTCCTGCAGCTGTTCTGGCCAATGCCAGGGCTCTACGGGCAAGTAACTTGCAAGTAATAGGACAATGGAGCAGCATCTTTTCTCGGACGCGGGAAGCAATACCAGAGTCCTGGGAGTTTGGTCAATACCGCATTTAGTGACTGATTCAAAGCCTTCCCGTTACTTTTGCTGCGGTCAATAACAGACACAGGCTGTTAATTATCGTTGTTGCTCCTCATTGGTCACATGTTGTGTTAATGTACAATTCAATATTAAGAGCCTATTACTATGGATTTTACAGTAATATTATTTACATTTAATTTGATATTCTTTTTTCTCCTCCTTTTCAGCATGACACATGGGCACGTCAACAATTGAACAATGTCTCGCACCCAGTTCCCTTCTCAGTGTCTTATCCAGTCTCAGTTACATCCTGCCCTTGGAGCGCGCATTTTCTTTCAGCGGGAGCCTTTGATTGGCCATTAGCTTTGAAGATGCATATTCTAAGTGGTCCGACCGTGGCTGATTTTGCTGCGGCCGGAATGTTCGCATGAGAAAGGTACGAACTACCAAAAGTTTTTTTTTTCCGGGTGTGCTACGGGGTTGTCCCCCTCAACACCCCGCTCACTATGACACACAGTTTTTTTTTTACTTACCTGCAATGTTACCACCAAAGGTTCAAACCTGTGGTGTTCGAACCTTTGGTGGTAGCATTTTTCGGTCGTTTTGTACGGTCGGACCTTTATTTTTGGTCCCATCGAACAAAACCGAAGATGCAGTCTTTCAGCTCACAGAACCATCCACTGTACAATTGGAGCAGTTCTTGACGATTAAATTTGACTGCATGCTAGCTCGGTTCTAGCTATTTTGTGTGAATATAGCAATATTGCTCGTTGTTCGTCAATAACGGAACTATTGGTCTCCACTCCTCAACTAAGTAGCAAAGATAATTAACAATAACCAGCACATTCCCAAGATGTTCAGGTTCTTAGCCCTTGAAAAGTACCCATTGTCATATCTTAGTAAGTGATGCCTATACCAGCAGTTACAGACCAGGGCCTGAGGAATCTGATTCGATGTTCCTCTCCCAACAATGGTTGTGTCCGCTGAGTGCAAATTCAATTTTTTCCCTTTCTTTTCATTTTTTTCTTCTTCTCCCGGGCCGTGCTCATGCTTCACGCTCTTTATAAAGCTTATATAATTAAGAGTGAAAAAAGACTAGCGCTGCCCGGAGGTGGAAGAATAGAAGAAAAATAACCAAACGGGACGTTTTCTTTTCTTTTTTTCACTCAGTTATAGTGACAGAGAGCATGCGCAGAACACAGCCTTCTACCGACATATACAGCACATTTTGCAAGCAACCTGATTGGCTGCTGCACCGACCCAGGGTGCCAATAAGCTATCAAGCTGTGGAATGAGCTCAAGAACTCATGAGGATTTGTGTCTTTTTTTTTTAGGAGATCACATTTATTAGATCATATTTCTGTAGTAGTATTTTGGTTTGCTGAGTTGTGGTTATGCTTTAACTAGGGTGATCAGAATTTGATAAAAAACCAGGAGAGGCAACTGACATAGAAGTAGGACTACAGCTTCAGATGTGAAACTAGTCCTACTTATATGTGGGTTGCCTGTCCTGTGTCATGTTGATCGAGTGAGGAGAGTGCCCCAGGTACCGAGACTATTACGTTTTAAAAACCCATCCGGGATTTGCGGATAGGGTGGATGCCATCCTGTTTTTTGGGCAAACCGATGCGAAAATCATGATATTCGGGCCAAAAACTAGGATGTTATCCACCCAATTCCCGGGACAGGTTTTTGCACTTAAAAAAGTCTCGGGCCCCCCGGGACAGAGGCGCAAATACCCAGACAGTCCCGGCAAAACCGCGATATCCGGTCACTGGAACTGCCTGCGGTGTTTTGAGGCCGACACAGGAAGTGTGCGTTATATTAACGTAATAGAAAACAATTCTATATGTGACTTTTTCTTAGGCTGCTTGTCTAGTGTGAATGTCCGTCCCTTGGTTATTTCCCATTCTCATCTGCGTATTTGGCCCTTGAACTCTTCCGCTACTTCATCCACACTCCTCGGATACATAAAGCAAATGTATTCATATACAAATTAGAAGCATGCATGCTTGGGAATAGGGAATAAACTACCTGTGCCAAATTCTAGAGCAGTAGTTAAGAAAAAATCCTTTCGGGATCAAAAGGTGGCTTGCGCAAATGCCCACCGTGAAGCACTGTAGGGAGACAAAAACTGCTGCTGCAATATCTGATTCCTGGACACCTACTGAGGTGATATTACACGAGGCGGCGGGCCGACCCTGTCGGAAACGGCCCACCGCACATGTAACAGGGCCTGAGAGAAGCGAGGGTCCCTTAACGCAGGTGTCGGTGCTGTCACTGACATGATTGGCCTGCCGCCGAGTTTAATATCGCCATTAGCACCCGTGTAATTACCTACGTGGCTGATGTTTTTTTGGGGCAGAAATATAGAAAGAAACGTACCTTTATACCACGGCCCGATGCCGCACAGTACTGTCATCCAGGAAGTCCGTTTTCAATGTTGATTACTAAAATCGTCAACATTGAAGAGGGACTGCCTGGATGAGATTGCTGTGCAACGCCCAGCCGTGGGATAAAGGTACGTCTCTTTTTTCGTTCTAAAAAAGACATCTTTAACATGCATGTATGATATGATATTATATGGCATTTATAACGCGCCTATATACAAGTGTTTCAAGGTGTGACAAGGCGTTGGGGCGGAAACAGAGGGAGGACAAAAAACAACGATCTTACAAGGCCTACTGACATTCAGATCACACAAGTGCAGGGCAACGGGGAGGGGAGAAGTGCTGCGGGGTAGGGAGCTACACAGGTGCTAAAGTGAAGAGGGAGCAGGGAAGGGAAGGGGAGCGCCAGACACTGATGAAAAGGCTTGGAACGTGGGCGTTCCTAAGAGACTACTGCCTGCGTTCCGGGCATTCTCATTGGTTGATGGCCCCTCCCAGGGTGATTACGCTAATTGAAATATTACGGCAATTAAGTCAGGACCAGCATTTTTTCCAGCGACATTTTGTTGACTCTTCCCTCTGACCTATTTTGAAAATATTCCAAAAAGCTTTCAAGATTTCTGAACATAATTACAAACAGAAATTCACACGGCAAGAAGCTGATAAGGATCTTCTCATCTCAGGTGCAGTGAGGCCTACTTGCCTGTACAATGAGGACTTTTGTTCGATTATATCAATGCGCCAGATGGCCTGTGCCGGATTGAGCGGTCCGGTATCCTTTGGAATCTCTGCAGTGAGACTGACGCTCGATGAAGGGTGCAGAATGCTATGATGATCTAGGGCAGGGTGGTCTAAATCCAGGCCTCGGGGGCCGGAATCCTGACAGGTTTTCAGGATATCCCTCATTAATATTAATGAGAAGAAATGTGTACACATTTAGAATCTGTGTATGCAAATTTACCTCATGAATATTAATGATGGGTACCCTGAAAATCCGACATGGTTCTGGCCCTCGAGGCCTTGAGTTGGACAACCCTGATCAATGGAGACGGAGAAGAGAGTAACGTGTCTTTAATCCTCTGAAGGCAAAGGGACGATAGCTCAGGGGCAACGTGCTCGCCTTGGAAGCAAGACACGCAGCACCACAGGTTTGATCCCCTGGTTCGCACTTACAAACCTCTCTGTATTAAGCATGCTATAAACAACTTATTATATCAAAGACTAAGACTCATTTTCTTAAATAAATAGCACAATACACCAAATGTTTGGAGTTTCTGATCTCATCTCCTAAAGACATAACAGCCTGCTGGCCGAGCCCATGTTGGCCCGAGCAAAGTTAGGACCTTGTTGAGGGCTTAGTGCTTTTACTGCCAAAACCAACCCCAGATTACAAAGCTCAGCACTGTCATCAATCAGCTACATTCACGGGGGTTCTCTTTTCAAGATGATGATCCGTTTGATGGCAGGAGGCACCACCACAAGTGCCCGTTCATTTAATGCACAATCTAACCAATCAAGATGGCCGCCATAATAAAGCGAGAGGTGTCCGGGAGCGAGACACTTCTTTCTAACCATGGGGGCATCTGGTGGGAGGGGGACGAAGAAGGATGTGTGCGGGTCAGATGTTGAGGTAAGAAGGGGTGGGTAGTAGGAGAAGAGATGGACGGGGGGAGGTGTGGGGGCAGAATATGAAAAGAGGAGCAGGAAGTCAGGTGTGGGGGGGGCAGTGGTCTGCTGTCCTGTAATTCAAGCGTATTCAGTGGGATTTTGCACCAGCAATGCAGGTTACAGATTCCCTGACACCCAAAGGGGGTTCTAATATTCAGCCTCCCCCCTCTCCTTTTTTCATACACACAATGGGCCTCATTACGACCCTGGCGTTGGACCATGGTGCTAATAGCACCATGGTCCATGCCGGTAACTTACCGACTCCGCCATGGCGGAATGGGGAATTACCGCCCCATTCCGAGGTTGGCGGGGCGGTAATTCCCCATGCCGCCATGGCCCTTCCCCATTCCCATTTTTGCCCCATAGGGCTCAATGGGAATGGGGAAGGCGCTAAGTACGGTGCCGCAAATTGCGGCACCGTACTTAGCACCAAGGTCCCTTTGCGGGTTGGTTTTTAACGCCTGCAAAAAGCAGGCGTTAAAGTCTCCAACCCGCAAAGGGACCTCGTAATCAGGCGCTAAGGGATTACCGGTACGGGTACCCTTACCGGTACCGGTAATCCCTTAGCGCCAGGGTCGTAATGAGGCCCAATGTCTTGATTGTTACTAGTATCATGAGGACGTGGAGAGTGCAGTCACTACTTGTGAGGAATTTTAGGTTCTAGGCCTTCCTCCACTCAAAGCAAGCAAACTGCAATCATGTAAATATTAGCTTTCAGAACATTTTTATTTTTTTAGAGGTACACCTCTCTCCACAGCAGAACAAATCTGAGTAAACAAGAGGACCTCATGAACATTTTTTGCAACCAAAAGAGGTATATGTTTTCAAACCAAGGCCCTGAGTTAGTCAGAATTCCTGATAGAAGAGTAGCTAGGAATCTAAGATGGCCGCTGTGAGCAGAGCCTCTAGAAGCCTGATGACAACCCTGTGCTGTTGGACTAAAAGAGGTCAACTAAAGCGGTTCACTAAAGGTCCAGGGTCATTCTCCTGGTGGATGGGGATAGTCACACTAACTTGTTAATTGATTAAAGATCCAATGACAGCGAAGCATATTTTTACTACTGCAACTACGCACTGTTATATCTCTTTTATGTTGTATCGCTATCTGTCACCCGGCTTGGCAATCCCGGATGATCTTTCTGGTTGCCAGAATCAATTTCCAAAGATAATAAGTGCAACCTTTCCAGCCACTTTCTTCCAAGCTTGAGATGATAAGGCATTTATAACGCGCCTGTACACAAGCGTTTCTAGGCGCGACGAGGCAAGGGAGGGAAGACAGGGGGAGGACAAGACAAACGATCTTACTATGCCTTGTGTAATTCAGATCGTGCAAGTGCGAGAACGAGAAGTGCAAGGGAAAAGGGAGGGGACGAAATGCCAGGCAGAGGGGAGGGGAAAACCGGGCTGCAATGCTCTGTGTATGTGTAGTCGGGCAGCGCGGCTTTGGGTAGTGCAAGGAGAACAAGGGACTGTATGGTTACAGTTACAGCCCCTAAGTGCGTGGTAGACCTGGAGGCAGTGAAGGGATGACTGAGCAAGAAAGAGCCAGGTAACCAGTGAAACTCTGAGGGCAGCTAAGCAACGAGTTGGTACAGAAGACAGGTAGGTCAGCAGGGGAGGGAGCGAGAGAAAGCAGAGGAAAAGAGAAACATTTTGAGCTGCTTCCGGGAATTCAGGTGGTCCGGCTCCAGTTTGAGGGGGGCATGGAGGCAATTCCAGACAGAGGCACCTGTAAAGGAGAGGGAACTACCCCCTGCAATCTCTGCCTGAAGAAGTGTCTGACCCTTAGAGAGTTAGAGGTAGCTGAGCGAAGAGCTCGGGAAGAAGGTATTTTGTAAGAGAGCGTTGTATGTAGTGCGGGTCCCGGCCACAGAAAGCCTTGTGGACAATGCAAATGGTCTTGAACTTGATCCTTTCACCCACCGGGAGCCAGTGGAGAGATTTCAGGGCTGGAGAGATACGTCCCTGGGCATGAGGCCAAGAAAAGATGTTGTAGTCCTGTTCTGCATTAGTTGCAGAGGGCGGAGAGTAGAGGAAGGCAGATTGAGAAAGAGTCCAGCCTAGAGCGAACCAGGGCTCTGGAGACAGTGAGCTTCTGGGTAAAAATGAGAAAGGGAAGAGTCCCTTTGAGGAGGTGGAGCTGGTAGTGGGACTCCTTGGCGATGTCCGAGATGTGAGGAGAGAAAGAGAGTGGAGTCGAAGATCATACCAAGGATTTTTGCCTCGCAGGAAGGCAAAGGAAGAGGGCCCAAAGCAGGCAGCCAGAGTGAAAGAGGGAAAGCAGGAGCAGGGTTCCCAATGAGAAGGATATCCGTCTTACTGCCATTAAGGAAGAGCTCATTGGAGGCGCACCAATGCTGAAGCGCTGATAGATGGTCAGGAATGAGCAAGAGAAGAGAGGAGGCTGAAGGGATCCTGAAGGAAAGCTGTGTGCCGTCTGCATAACATTGAAAGTTCGAGGAGAAGGTAGAGATCTGGTGGTCCAAAGGGGCCAAGTATAGGTTGAAAAACCAGGGTGAGAGGATAGAGCACTGGGGAATGCAACAGGTAGAGAGAGAGGTGGTAGAGAGAAAGGCGACCAAGTTGTACTTGGGAGGTGCGATGCCCAGGTTCTCAGAGTCGATTGAGTAGGATGGCGTGGTTGACCGTGTTGAAAGCAGAGGAAAGATCAAAGAGGATGAGGACAGACGGAATGCTGGAATCAAAGTTAGAGAGCAGATCTTTACGGGTGTTCAGAAGAGCAGTTTCCGTGCCTCTGGCAGCTCTGAAGTCAGACTGATGTCATGGAGACAACCAAAAGATTCAGTGTGGAGAGTAAGCTGGGAGATGGCCAGCTTTTCCAAGAGTTTGCCCAGGAAAGGGGTGATAGAGATTGGGCATTAGTTTGCCGGGCAGGTAGTCTCAGCAATTGGCTTCTTGGGGGGGAGGTGGTTACAGGGGAGTGCTTAAGAGGAGAGGGGAATGTTCCAGAGGTGAAAGAGTGATTACAGAAATTGACCAAGACTGAAGCGAGGGTGTCAATATGGCCCTTGATGGTTCTGGAGGAAAAGGGGAGCACCTGTTTCATAGATCAACTTGTCTAGAAATCTCATCAGGTGTGGTCAGAGAGAAAGTGGAGAAAGGAGGAGGAGAGGGAGAGATGGTCAAAGGGGGGCGAGAGAGAAAGAGAAAGAGGAAGATGAGATAGAGGACAGGATGTCCTGAGTTTTAGCAGAGAAGTGAGAGGCCAGAGCCATACAGAGGGCCTGGGAGTGAACAGGAGAGGTAGAGACTGGAACAGAATTGGCCAGTTCCTTGCAGATTTTAAAGAAATCGGCCGTGTTGTCAGAGGCCACTGAGACGCGGGCTTGGATGTGTGCTCTCTTCTTGGACCAGACAGAGAATCTGTATTTCCATTGGAGCAGGCGGAAGGCCATTTTGTCAGAGGATGCGCCGAAGCCCTCCACTTCCTCTCAGCCACTCTGGACTTGCGTTTTAGGATGGCGAGGTCAGAATCATACCAAGAGTTGCACTTGGCGGTAGGTTTCAGCCGGATTCTCATGACAGGGGCAAGGGTGTCTAGGGTGTTGGAAATACAAAGATGCAGATTAGAGAGGGCTGTGTCAGAGTGTGAGAGAGGACTGTGTCAGAGTGTGAGAGAGGACTGTGTCAGAGTGTGAGTCGGCCGCAGGAGTAGGAGGCGCAAAGAAAGTAGAGGCAAAGGCATCCACTGACACACGCTTCATGGGCCTAATGACCTAGAAGGTAGGTGGCAGTGCTGGGCGTGGAGTGGCTTTGCCTGAAGTATAGAGCGTTTCAGATGAGAGTCAGTCCAAGAGAGAGAGGACTGGTCAGAGGGTTAGAGAGGGGGATGTCTGAGGTGATGAGAGCATCCAAAGTATGTTCGGCAGAGTGTGTGAGGCCAGAGGGCAGAATGGAAAGAGAGAGAGTGTCGTAGAGGTTGCAGAAAAGTCCAGAGGAGGGTTTAGAAGCAATCAGGTGGATGTTGAGATCTCTGAGGAGAAGTTGAGAAGGAGGGGCAAGGAGAGAAGAGGAGAGGTCAGCCCATTAAGAGAGGAAGAGGGTGACCTGGCCAGGTGGCCTGTAGATTGTGGCTACAGTTAGAGAGAGGCCCGGAGAGATGGAGAGCCTGCAGACCAGGCATTCAAGGAAGAGTAGGGATGACAGAGACCGGGATCCACTCCGGAATGATCAGTGCTACTCCACCTCTAGGTCAGTTGGTCCTGGGTTTGGAGAGGATCTTGTAGTCCACAGGGAGGAGAGTGTCAAAACTCGTGACAGAACCGGCCGTAAACTATGTCTCGGTGAGAGCAAGAACATCTAGGTTGAGTTCTTCGAGGAGGTGACAGATGTCAGAGGAGTGTTTGACAGCAGAACGAGAGTTGAGAGTAGTGACTTGGAGCAGGTTTCCACATTTGAAAGACTTCGGTGGAGGGCTACAGGCTTGAGGTGCACCCTCGGGAGGTGGTAGAGGGGACCGAGGGTGGGTTGAGGAGGAAGATGAGGGTGCCGGAGAGGTGGCGGAAGGAGTAACAGGAGGAGGGAGGAAGTTGATAAGATGCGGGAAATGCCTATCAAAAAAGGAGGAGTTTGGCCTGAGTGCCGTTCAGATAGACATTAATGATGGTCTTGGAGGAGAGGAAGGGGGCCAAGAGAACCTCCCACATAGTGCCATCATTAGTGCGAGAGGGTGAGAAAGGAGAGAGAACAGAGACCATATACAAAATGTGCATAGGTCTGGAGAGGGTGTCAGAGAGAGTCTGTCTAGAGGAAGCACTGATGTAGGTATCAGCGATAGGGAGGCCTGGGAGGAAACCAGGATGTCCCTCTTGAACTTCTTCTTTCCAGACGTAGTGAGAGGGATGGGGTAAGAGATAGTGTAGCAGTTAGAGAAGATGGGAGCAACAGAGACATAAACTTTATCCCCTTTGCACCATCCCAACCGCTCATCTGTTTGTCTCTCGTTCCCGCTCCTTCTTCACTTACCCTCTCCATTTTGGCCTTTTGCCTCTATTCTCTTCACAACATCCGGTTCAAAGTGGCAAGGACACAATATGCTATTAACTGGACAAGCATCGGAACTGCAAGTCCACTATGGTGGTGATTGGCGCAATATAACATCTTACTAACAGCCAGCGGCCTGCAACCTTTGTCTTTACAGATGTTTTGGACTACAACTTCCATGACGCCTTACATTGGCTACACTAGCTGGGAGTTGTAGTTCGACACATCTTTAGTGCCAAACGTTGCAGTCCCCTCAACACAAAAAATGGTCAAGGTCCATTCCCAGAGATGCACAAACAACCCCACCCTGGAGCTCGCTAGGCACATGCATGTCTTCTGATGCTCTGATTACTTACTGGTAATCCTCATTACTCCTAGTCCTATTCTTCCTCGTCATCGTACTTACTTCATGAGGCCCCTGCCTCCGACACAGGACCTTCTTGTATTTCTTTTACTCACTATAATTCCTCCCCTTAACCCACGTCATCAAGTTTAACATAACCAAGCCGGCGCATGGGACCGTCCCCGCAGGGAGGGAGAGGAGGGTCGTCAGTACTGTGACGAGGAAGAGTGGACGTGGAGGTAATGACGAGTGGGTTGTGTGAGCTCGCGTGACAGTTCTTCACATTCTTCTGCCATCCCCAGCAGATGAGGTACCTTTAAACCTTCTATCTTGTACTATCCTTCTTGTGTTTAAGAAATATCTTTAAAAAACATTATTTTCAGTTTAGCGTTTTCCAGTCATTAATGTACCTTGCTGGCCTGACACGTCTGCTGCATCAGATGTTTTATTTTGACCAATTGAATGTTGTAATCATTTGAAAGTGCTGTTTTTTTTTTGTCCTCATGTATAGTCCTTTGGATACAAGTGATATATAAATGCAATAAACAAATAAATAAATAAACCAGCCACCTCACTTTAAAGAAAAGCCCACGGAGATTTTCTTTTTTCTTACAGGCTCCTGCTCCGGAAAAATCCTACACCCAGAAACCTTTATTAAGGCCATAATATTCCTTCGCAAGGATTAACGACGCGTCAGTAAAAAGATCTCGTACTTCCTGCAGCAATAAACGCAAATTAAAGTTTAGAGAGAAGCATCGCGTTTTATGGACATCCACGATGAATATGCATGAGAAGAGAATGAAAGCCGATAAATATATTATTATTTCATTTTACTTTTCAGAGGGGAGATGAGCTCGGTCCTGATGCAGATCCTGAACTACCGATATACCAGTCATACATTTTCTGGGTTCCACTTACCAGAACCTTTTCTTGCAATTCTCTGGGGGGAAGCAAGTGAGGGTGGCGGGCGGTTCGCGTGGCCCTCAAAACGTTACGGAAGGAGAACATGGTCAAACCCAGGAGGAAACCTCAGGGCAATGAGATGGTCTTGAAAGCAAGAGAACGCAGTGCAACACAGGTTCGAATCCCGGTCCCGCCGTTTTACCAGGGTCGGATTGGGACATACAATTGTATCAGGCACCAACGAAAACGTGTCGCACGGTTGCAAATGGCAATTCAGTGCTTTTGTAACAGATTGTCTGAGTAGTACCCAAGGGGGATGAGGGGTTGATAAAGTGTAATGCAAATTGTGCATTTTAAAGAGGATTAATTCGGTAACACTGGTCAAAACTACTAGCCACATGATTAAAAGTCACTTATCAAACAAGCCCACATGGGCAAAAACGTGGCCCACTTTGACCCACAAAACTGGCCCACACCAGCCTATTGCATTTTTGGTTCAGTTATTGCCCTATTGCCCCGTGTGCCTGCTTATTATAAAATATTAATTAATGAATTAATTAAAACATATGTTTTAAAAGGTTTCTTTGCCTAAAAACATTGCACTGCAGCGTTAAGCAAAGCAACAGGAGGACAGCACATAACAACAAGGCGCTGTGCTGCCTGCGGCGGGGAGGAGTGCTGCCTCTGCTAACAAGGCGCTGTGCTGCCTGCGGCGGAGAGGAGTGCTGCCTCTGCTAACAAGGCACTGTGCTGCCTGCGGCGGGGAGGAGTGCTGCCTCTGCTAACAAGGCGCTGTGCTGCCTGCCGCGGGGAGGAGCGCTGCCTCTGCTAACAAGGCGCTGTGCTGCCTGCGGCGGGGAGGAGTGCTGCCTCTGCTAACAAGGCGCTGTGCTGCCTGCGGTGGGAGGACTGCTGCCTCTGCTAACAAGGCGCTGTGCTGCCTGCGGCGGGGAGGAGTGCTGCCTCTGCTAACAAGGCGCTGTGCTGCCTGCCGCGGGGAGGAGCGCTGCCTCTGCTAACAAGGCGCTGTGCTGCCTGCGGCGGGGAGGAGTGCTGCCTCTGCTAACAAGGCGCTGTGCTGCCTGCGGTGGGAGGACTGCTGCCTCTGCTAACAAGGCGCTGTGCTGCCTGCGGCGGGGAGGAGTGCTGCCTCTGCTAACAAGGCGCTGTGCTGCCTACCGTGGGGAGGAGTGCTGCCTCTGCTAACAAGGCGCTGTGCTGCCTGCGGCGGGGAGGAGTGCTGCCTCTGCTAACAAGGCGCTGTGCTGCCTGCGGCGGGGAGGAGTGCTGCCTCTGCTAACAAGGCGCTGTGCTGCCTGCGGTGGGGAGGAGTGCTGCCTCTGCTAACAAAGCTCTGTGCTGCCTGCGGCGGGGAGGAGTGCTGCCTCTGCTAACAAGGCGCTGTGCTGCCTGCGGCGGGGAGGAGTGCTGCCTCTGCTAACAAGGCGCTGTGCTGCCTGCGTTGGGAGGAGTGCTGCCTCTGCTAACAAGGCGCTGTGCTGCCTGCGGTGGGGAGGAGTGCTGCCTCTGCTAACAAGGCGCTGTGCTGCCTGCGGTGGGGAGTGAGGTATGCCAGGGACACCATGGTAGCAATAAATAAAACGTTTATTTATTAATATGGAACCGGCGCCCTGCACTGCCGCTCACACTCTCGTCTAAGTCTCCCTCTCCTCTCTCTCTCTGTCGAACCTCTTTTAAACCTAAACATTCCTAACCTCGCAGCAGGCAGGGACGCCGTAGCTAGGAAACGAACATCAACAAAGTGAAGGTGGAATACTACATCCTCTCTGAAGTATACCGTCTTCCCCAGAATCATCTTCCTGATGATTACCTCCCAAGGCTCGGTTGCCAGCTATGGTATCGCAGTTCTCTCTCACACGTACCTCTTCCTCCACATCTCGGGATCTAATGTCAGACTCCACATTCAAATTCTCCTCACTACCACTCTGAAATCCTATATCATTTCTCATCCATTCACTAAATCCTTGATCTTTTTTAAGATGACCCCCTCTACCATGCTCCAACTCCCAATTCCATTTGCTTACTCTGTCAATATTCCATACTGACCCACCACTTACTCTTATAGCTTTACCGAGAACTTGTAAAACTTTAACCGGTTTGCTGTATTTGGAATCACCCTTTCTAACACTGTGACCTAGTTTTATCCTTACCATATCACCTGGTGAAATTTCAACCTTGCGCTTGTATCCCATTGACATCTTATTCTTGACTTCATGGCTTTTATTATTCCTCACTTCCCTGGGTCCTGATGCTCTTTTACAATTTACCCACTCTGGAGTGAGCAGAGTGTTGGGGGCTCTGCCCCTCATCATTTCAAAAGGAGACAACTCCAAACCCCTTTTGACTGACATTCTTACACTCCACAGTCTTTCCATGAGTGCTTCATCCACAGGCATGTTGTTTCTCAACGCCAACTCCACTGTCTCCACCACCATCCTGTTACACCTCTCAACTAAACCGTTGGTTTGGGGGTGGTACAAAGCAGAATACTTCCAATCAATCCCAGATGTCGAGGCAAACTCTCTAATTTCCTTGCTTTTAAATTGAACACCATTGTCACTGATAATGGTTTTGGGAAAACCCTCTCTCCTGAAAATGTCTTTAAGAAATTTGATAATTTCTCCCGAATCAACTTTTTTGACAGCTTTCAATTCCACCCAAATTGAGTAATAATCAATCATAACTATCAAAAACCTTTTCTCTCCTATTAGTCTTGCATATGGTCCAACAATGTCAATACCTAACTTCATCCAGGGAGCCTCTCCTATGACAACAGGCTCTGACTTGAAACTTTTACAACTTTTATCACTGTTCTGGCACGGCCAGCAGTTTCTAACAAACCTCTCAATCAAAAGATCCATTCCTGGCCACCAGTATGCAGACCGTACATTACTTTTAGTCCCCGTGATACCCGGATGACCTTGATGTGCTTTCTCTATGAGCTCATCATACAACACTTTCGGGTATATACTTACTCCCTCTCATCAAAAATCCTTCTTCCATGGACAACTCATCCTTCACTTCCCAAAACTTCATACATTCTCCATCAACTGCTCTCTTTTCTGGCCAACCCAACATTGTAAAATCTGCAATTTTTTGTAGTGCTACATCTTTAGAGATCTCATCCAGCCATTTTTCCTTAGAGGTCACTTCAAGAACAACCGCCACCATCTCTTCATTACTTTCTGACTCCAAATCCATATTCTTTAACGGTAACCTTGACAAGTAATCTGCAACCACATTTCTCTTACCTGGTACATACCTTGTCACAAAATGATAGTCCTGTAATTCGATGCTTAATCTAGCCAATCTAGGTGATGCTTTACACATTCCTTTCACAGTCAAAACCTCAATGAGTGGCTTGTGGTCTGTTTGTATAATAAACTTGTAACCCCATAGATACTTCCTAAAATAGTTTACAGCCCATGAACATGCCAATAGCTCCTTTTCAATCACAGAATACCTGCTTTCTGTGTCTGAAATCGCTCTGGAGGCATAACAAATTGTCTTCTCCTTGCCGTCTTCATCAATTTGGGATAACACTGCTCCTAGACCATTTCCACTAGCATCCACTGTAACTTTGGTCACACTGCCAAAAACATATCCACCCAATTCTGTGGAATTGCAGATTTGCCTCTTGATGTAATTCACTGCTTCATCACACTCCTTACTCCACACAAATTTGGCCTCCTTTTTTAACAGTTTCCTTAATGGTTCTGTTACATTTGCAAACTTCTCAACAAACTTGTTATAATATTCGCAGAGCCCTAGAAATGATCTAAGCTCATCCTTATTACTGGGATTGGGAGATTCCCTAATAGCTTTCATAGCATCACTCTTTGGTTTATATCCCTTACCATTAACTGTGTGTCCCAAATAATCAACTTCATTCATGCCAAACTTGCATTTACTTTTTTCAATCTTCAAGCCCACGCTCTCCAACTTCAACAAAACATCTTTTAGCCTCATGTCATGCTCTTCTCGACCTTTGCCAAATACAATGATGTTGTCCTGATATACAAATATCCCCTTCGACCCCTTCAACACATGTTCCATGACCCGTTGAAATACGGCTGCTGCAGACGCTAACCCAAACAGCATGCGCTTGTATCTGTACAATCCATGAGGGGTAACAAATGCTGTGATGTCTCTACAGTCTTCTGTCAGAGATATTTGATGGTATGCACTAGAGAGATCCAGAGTAGAAAACACATTTGCACTGCCCATGCGATTCAGCATTTCCGATATTATGGGAAGCGGAAATATGTCAACTATGACGTTCTTATTTACATCTCTGAGGTCCACACACATTCTAACTTTCCCATTTTTCTTCATCACGACCACAATGGGGCTTGCCCACTCCGACGATTCAATCTTTTCTATCACTCCTTCTGTTTCCAACTTTGCCAGTTCTTGTTCAACCTTGTCCGCTATGGCAAAAGGTATAGGTCTGGACTTCACATGTCTGACAGGCACAGCTCCTTCCTTCAAACGAATTCTGTGCGAAAAGTCTTTTAGTAGTCCCATTTTTTTCTGGTGCGTACCATTCACAATCTTAACTTCTTCTTTCTGCTTGTCACTAGTGTTGACAATCAAGACTTGCTCATTTTCACAGGGATCTAATCTGATCCGCAGGCCAGCTTGATCTCTCCAGCCAATGACGTTAACTCCTTTTTCTGCAACGTAGATCTTCACTTCTGCTCGCCTGTCCTTAAATTCTACAATACTTGAAAACCAGCCAATAATCTTGATTCTTGACCCTTCAAATCCACCAGGGTTTTTTTATATCAGGATCATTTAATTTGCTCTTAAGACCGCATGTCAATAGATTTTTCCAGGTTTTCTTCGTGATGATCGTCCATGGAGAACAACTGTCTACCTTTACTTTGAGTTTCCAATAGATGAAGCTGGGGATACTGATGAACACGAAAAAGCCATAAGACAGCTTGACAAATATTAAACCCCTGAGACTAATGTAGCTATAAACAGGTATAATTTCTACACCAGGACTCAAAAGGAGCATGAATCTATCGAAGATTATGTATCGGCTTTAAGAGTGTTGTCATGTACATGTCGCTTTGGCAATGGGATCACCCTGGATGAACTCATAAGACATCAGATTATCAAACACGCAAAGGATAGTTTGGTTCAAGACTTCTTTGGATTGTGCGGTACTTGGCTTGGGTTCGGCTTTCACCCAACCTTTCCCTCTGACTGAGTGTCCTTTGTTCTCAAATCCTCTAGATGTATTTTTCTTGACAGCGGTGTTTTCTGCTCGATCTCTTGTCCTCAGTGCGTTGACCATACCTTGTTCTCCTGAGTCTAGTGAGGATTTGTCATTCTGTTGCTGCATGTTCAGAACAGCCTCCTGTTTTCTGTTTTTCATTTCTTTGGCGCACAAATGACTGTGTTCTATTTGTTTGGCAATAGTCATAGTTTCCGGCAAAGATGGATTTCCCACCATCCAAAGTCTGTCTTGAACCAAACGTCCTTTGCGTGTATGATAATCTGATCTCTTATGAGTTCATCCAGGGTGATCCCATTGCCAAAGCGACATGTACGTGACAACACTCTTAAAGCCGATACATAATCTTCGATAGATTCATGCTCCTTTTGAGTCCTGGTGTAGAAATTATACCTGTTTATAGCTACATTAGTCTCAGGGGTATAATATTTGTCATCTGTCTTATGGCTTTTTCGTGTTCATCAGTATCCCCAGCTTCATCTATTGGCAACTCTGGTAACTCCCTGTATTTTCTTTGTCCTTCCAACCCCAGAGCATGAAGCAGTAGTGATTTCTTCTTGTGAGGGGTTAGACCTTCCTGGTCAACTGTTTGAACATAGTTTAGCCAAAATTCCTTCCATTCCAACCAATTGACCACGGGTTGTCCTGCAGTTGGAAGGAAACTCGCTGGGGGTTGTATGCTAATGCCTTGCATTGTTTTGTATGGCTATGTTCGTGATAGATGAGACTTCAATGAAATTGCTCCAATTTCAGTGTTCAAACTGCCTTTAATACTTTAAATTCCACTCCCTTTTTTTTAAAATAATTGCTGAGTGTCAGAAGTACTGTGAAGAGGATGAGGAGACTATCGTTAACTCCTCATTTTGCCTGACTCCAGGAGGAACGGATCACGTGATCTGTATCTGTGGGGCGGGTCCCCTCCTTCAATACACCAGAGGCGTGGTGTTTATCAGGGTTGCAGTCAGCCTTGCAGCCAATCAGATTAGCTTAAAGCCATAAAAAAAAAACAAACACGGCACAAACCAACGCGGGCTTGTGCGTCGATTCGGAGCATCCGCTCTCCCTCCTGTACACGGTATCGTGTACAACAGCACAAACCAACGTGTTAATCACGTTAGTTCGGAGCGTCCGCTCTCTCTCCCCCAAAGCAGCACAAGCCAAGCACAGCGCTGTGCGACGGCTCGGAGCGTCCGCTCTTGATTACTGTTCTCCGACGCCTTCGTGGGTGTTCAGGACGCCGGCAATCCTCGTCGCCAAATGAGGTATGCCAGGGAAACCAAGGTAGCAATAAATAAAATGTTTATTTATTAATATGGAACCGGCGTCCTGCACTGCCGCTCACACTCTCGTCTAAGTCTCCCTCTCCTCTCTCTCTCTGTCGAACCTCTTTTAAACCTAAACATCCCTAACCTCGCAGCAGGCAGGGACGCCGTAGCTAGGAAACGAACATCAACAAAGTGAAGGTGGAATACTATAGGGAGGAGTGCTGCCTCTGCTATGAAGGCATAAGCGCGCGCACGCCACTGGCGCACTGGGGTCCAATCACAGCCAGAGGAAAGCAGTCTTCAGCAAGCAAAGCATGGGCCACACAATTGAAATGTTGTTGAAGATATTACAATATTAAAGTTCTGAGGGCTGTGTAGCTTGTTTCAGATACTTTGAAGGAATAATAAATGAAATTGATCAGAAAGATGTTGATTTGAGTAACGCACTCTGTAAAACCGCGCTTTCCCCTGGAGAGAGGCGCGTGCTCCACAGCATTGTCATTCTCCAGGTATCATTTCATATGGCGCGCGCTCATGAAGCATCACCCGCTTTTTTTAATGCAGCCGGCAGCCATCTTTTCTTTTGGCCTGCAGCTGAACTTTTAAACCACTGCCAACATAACTTGTGGGTGACTTGATTTGACATCTTGAAAGGCTGTAACCAGTTATGACTGGGCCTACATCTTTCATGGGTCATCCACTTGTAATTATATGTATTTTTGCACACTTCTGGTCCGTTACAAACCCTGGCGGTATTGAAATAATATTGCTAGGACATGTTCCACCTCTGGCCAGTAGATCACAAAGTGGTATTGCTGCACCAAATGCACGTGGATGGCGCGGGTCCACCTTGAAGTACAGCTGTCGCCAACTGGAACCCAGAACAATATCCTGGCACTGCTTAAGGGGCACATCAGTGTGTTATAGGAGGAGGTTCTTCAGAAATGGGAGGAGATTTACTCTGCCTCTTTCTCCCGGGGCTGTGGACCGGCGTGAATTTGTTGCTAGCAGCAAAGGATCCCGGAGCACCTAGAAGGATTACCATACTCAGGGGTCTGCAACCTTCGGCTCTCTCCAGATGTTTCGGACTACAATTCCCATGATATCTAGCTATTGATTATGCTGGTTAGGGATGGTGGGAGTTGTAGTCTAAAACATCTCACGAGCCAAAAGGTTGCCATTCCCGCTGGTTACTGCACTCAATAGCACTTCGCCTCTTGTGGAGCTCCCGCACAACCTGCTAGCCATTGCAGCGACCTGTGCTACCCTCCCACTCTACCTGGAACCCCACTGGGGAGTCCTCTCTGCATTCCGCTCTCTTTCCTCACAGCTAGGGTTGTGCTTTACAAAGCCCATGTATACACGCCGATACCGGTGCATGACCTCAACTGGCCTGCACCCCGCCCTTCCAAGTGGAAAGTTCCAAAGAGAATCTGCACAACTCTAAATTGGGCTCTTGGCCTATGTCAAGTGATGGAGGTCTTTCGTAATGAGCCCGGGTGGCAGCGTGGTGACAGATTGTGGTGTTAGATCTGGCGGTAGGCTCCCACCACCTCACCCATAACTGGTATTTCCTAGATCCTTGAATCCAGCCTTGTGAATCACAATGCGTTTTAGCTATTTTCTGTAAAATATGCCCCATAATATTTATGTATTTATGTATTTATTCATATTTTTATACGGAGACGAACAATGCTCTTTTGATCACAAAAGAACCTACAATGCATAAGAAATCAGATTTGACTGGAAGCTGTGAGCTTCTTGCAATGGGGTGAGTTTGGGGGACTCTCTGACCAGGTTGTGGAGGGGAGTAAATGGAGCAGTCACCGGGGACAATGCAATATATATATTTGGGGAGTTCTGGAGAAAAAATAAGAAAAGTACATGGTGCAACAGTGTGACGAGCTAAAGCATAAACAGCAAATTTAACAGCTGGTGAAACAGCTGGGATTTCAAGACTCTCAATATAGTTTTGGTGCCAAAAATCAGTGAAAAACGGACCACAGTAGCTCCCCAACAACACCATAATGGTAGTGGTCTTGCGCATTGCGTAATTGCCGTGTGCAGCAACACCACATTTTCTCGGGAGAATAGCTCAGGGGCAACGTGCCCGCCTGTGCGGAACAACACAGGTTCGATCCCCAAGTCAGCGCTTAGAAACCTCTGGGTATTAAGCACGTTATAAATAACCTATCATATCACGGAGGGATCTAAAGGAAGTCGAAAATGAGGACTAACTGCGATGCTAAAAAATGTGGTGTAGTACCAATACCGCATGCAGTAACGGCAATTCAGTTTGGTGGTATTATTTATTTTATTGTATCTGTTGGTAGCGCCCAGACCCGGTGGTATCACGGCGCTATTACTGGAGGTAATAGCGCTATGCGCATACTGAGCCCTTAGGGCTAGAATATTGAATAATTTGCATCTAAACATACTGCTGTGGACTGCTTTGGTATGATTGCAACGACTCAAATTGGAAGCAGGTGGGAGATGGGCGAATATAAATACACGTTTCTGCAGAGCGCCAGGCAGAGGCAATATTTAACGCTCAGCCTGCGGCTTGGGCTCACTACATTAATTAAATACAATTTGCATATGTCACACAGCGCTATCTCGAACTGGCACAGTGCGCTTATGCAACCCATATAAATGTCACAATGGGGGTGCTTAAATTACACAGCAGTCTGCAATAAAAGCCTGTGCAGGCCGGAAGGATATTTATGAGGGCGAGGAGGGGTCGTGGCAGTAACATAACGTCCTGGGTCAGCTCTGCCTGAGTCATAGGCAGCCTCTGTCCCCAAAGGACCCTCGTCACGTCAGGAGATGGCGCAGCGCAGCTCACCCGCTGGAGCTAGAAGAGCAGGGGGGCGGACTTTCCCCCGGCCCCCGAGGTTTTATCCTTCCAATCGCATGTTGTTAATTTCAATCTGCACAACATGGTCCTACAAAAGCAACCATACACTTATTCACAGACACGCGCGCGCGCGTGCATGTTAATAAAAAGCAATCTCATATTTTCACACACATAAGTATATGGTTCGCTGGCTGTATGCCATGAAGACAGAAGTCCCAGGCACAAAAGGACCGGCTGTGTGTGGGGCTTCCAGACTGCAGACTGTGAACGGAGGCAGCCGAGCCTGCAGACAGACAAGTGCGGTGGGAGCCTAGGGGGCCACGCAGCAGAGGAGAGGTGTGTGGAGAGCTTGCGGGGTTTCCCCAGGTACTTGAAGTGGGCCGGGCCAGTCTCCAAAAAGTGAGGCTGAGCCAGGGCCCTGCCGCCCCCCTCACCCTGGTCCCACCACAACATTGGCGGGACACATTATCCCGCAGCCACGACGGGAGATGCGCCCACCATTAAGTCAGACAACAAGCTATTGCTATAAATTCCTCTGGTGACCCCTTGCGCGAGGGGTTCGCAGAGGAAGTTACTGTCCCTTTGTTTCCCCACCCCAGGTTGCTGAGGCGTCTTTAACCCTCGGCGAACCTGGGGATTCCTTGACATATTTCAAGGTTTATAAAAGATGGCTTGAAAAGTACACAATTCAAGCCATCTTTTATATAGCTTTTACCAACAGACAAAAACCCCTCAGGCTTTGTTCGTTGTCAAAGCTTTATAAAAAATGGATTGAATTCTATACTTTTCAAGCCATCTTTTATAAACATAGAAAATATGGCTTGCAAAGTACACAAACCATAGTAAGGTACGCACATAAATATATAGCATTTATATATATTTGTGTGCATACCTTACAGTTTGTGTACTTTTTTATAGGCCACACCTATCCCACAAGCCACGCCCCCAAATGAACTCCCCCCCCCCTCGATTTCTTACCCCACTTAAAGCCCTGGTTTACCCCCTGAAAGGGACAGGGAGAATGCCGGGAACAAAAGACTGATGTTGGGGGTGCAGCCTTCGTGACCTGGGTTCTGCAAGATCGATCTTTTGTTCCTGGCCAGTCGCATACATATCTAATGCAAAAAGATCACAGGGATATGGTAAACCACAAGGCCAAGCATGTGGTTTGCAGTTATCACCCCCATTCCGAGAGGACACTTTATTTTTAGTATTTGTGGAGGGCAGAGCTCAGCGCCGAAGTCTAGATCCAAAATAGTGAAGGCGCGAGGGCGTTATAGCTGTTGCGAGAGTCAGGTTTTCTGGGTTCGAGCAAGACCTAATGATCAAAGCTATTTTTCAGCTTTAGGAGAAAGTTGTTCCAGAGTCTAGTGGCCAAAGTAACGAAGGCCCTTCCACCAGTACTGGATTTGGTAAATGCTGGGCTGGTGAGTAGCGACCAGGATGATGAACGGAAGATCCTGGTGGAGATACACCGATTACATTTTGAGGGGAAGATGGGGGAACCAGTCTTGTTGAAGGAACGAGGCGTGACACAGAGTGATTTGAAGGTGATCTGTTTGTGGATGTGCAGCCAAAAAAAGGAACCTACAGCCTGGACTTTCCACAGCAGTGGCCTAACATAGTCCACATCCATGGATCCTTCGGGAAGCCAGAGTGAGTACATAGCCCAAGGATGCATCAAAAAGCCTATACACTCTCAATGCCTCTACATTATCCATGCCTATACACTATCAATGCCTATACACTATCCATGCCTATACACTATCAATACCTATACACTATCCAAGCCTATACACTATCAATGCCTCTACATTATCCAAGCCTATACACTCTCAATACCTATACACTATCCAAGCCTATACACTATCAATGCCTATACACTATCAATGCCTCGACATTATCCAAGCCTATACACTCTCAATGCCTATACACAATCCAAGCCTATACACTATCAATGCATCTACATTACCCAAGCCTATACACTCTCAATGCCTCTACATTATCCAAGCCTATACACTCTCAATGCCTCTACATTATCCAAGCCTATACACACTCAATGCCGCTACATTATACAAACCTATACACTATCAATGTCTATACACTATCAAAGCCTATACACTATCAATGTATATACATTATCAATGCCTATACACTATCCAAGGTTAGACACTCTCAATGCCTATACATTAGCCAAGCCTATACACTATCAATGCCTCTACATTATCCAAGCCTATACACTATCAAAGCCTCTACACTATCAATGTATATACACTATCAATGCCTATACACTATCCAAGGTTAGACACTCTCAATGCCTAGTATACACTACCAAAGCCTATACACTATCCAAGGTTAGACACTCTCAATGCCTATACACTATCAAAGCCTATACACTATCAATGCCTATACACTATCAATGCCTATACACTATCCAAGGTTATACACTCTCAATGTCTATACATTAGCCAAGCCTATACACTATCAATGCCTCTACATTATCCTAGCCTATACATTATCAATGCCTATACACTATCCAAGGTTATACACTCTCAATGCCTATACATTAGCCAAGCCTATACACTATCAATGTCTATGCATTATCCATGCCTATACATTATCAATGCCTATACATTATCCAAGCCTATACACTCTCAATGCCTATACATTAGCCAAGCCTATACACTATCAATGTCTATGCATTATCCATGCCTATACACTATAAATGCCTATACATTATCCAAGCCTATACACTATCAATGTATATACATTATCAAAGCCTATACACTATCAATGCCTATACAATATCAATGCCTATACACTATCAATGCCTATTAACTATCAGTGCCTATACATTATCCATGACAGTATACTATCAATGGCTATACACTATCAATGCCTATACACCATCAATGACTATACACTACCAATGCATATATACAATCATTGCCAAGACACTATCAATGACTTTCTGTAGTGTCAAAAGTCATAAAGTATCTACCACAACTGCAGTCAAAATTTTATTTTGAAAATACATTAGTATAATTTAAGAAACGTGTCAAATGGTGTGTTGCTGAGATGTGCAATGCATTAATTAAGCAATATGACCCGAGCGGCGGGGGCATTACCGACTCAGGTAATGCCCCAGGGCCACTTTGCGAGGCCCTTAACAAAGGCCCTGGGGCATTACCTGAGTCAGTAATGCCCATGCCACGAGGGTCATATTGCTTTTAGTACCTCAGCCCGCAAGATCTGCATGACCGGGACACTAAAAGTATTTTTAGGAAAAAAAAAAAAGACAAAGAAAATGGCTGCCGGGAAAAGGAAAACAGAGTCCGTTTTCCCTTTCCATGGCGGCCATCGGGAGCGGCACGCTGGGAACAGAAGTGTTTCCAGCGCGTCCGCTCCCCCAAAAAAAGGAGAAGAAAATAAGTGGGTGTGGGAGGGTAGAAGGGAGGGAGGAGGGACAAAGAAAGAAAAAAAAAACCTACCTTGTGGAGACACGGAGCGGGGATGGCCACACTCCGAGCCTCCACACTGCTAGAGGCTGCCATCGTCCCCCACTGGGTAAGTGGGGTGGGGAGGGCAGGGAGGAGGGAGGAAAGGGAAAAAAAAAAAAACCTTTCCTGAGTTCCCGGCAGGGGGTGAAGGCAGCCTCTCAGCCGTGGGGAGGCTCGGAGCGGGGATGGCCCCGCTTCGAGCCTCCTCATTGGCTGAGGGGCTGCAATGCCCCCCCCCCACCATGGACAAGGAGGCTGGAATCCTGGCCGAGAGTTGAGGGATTCTCGGCCGGGTAACGACCCGGAGAGAGCCAATCAGAATGCGTGTTGCATTTTGCTTGACTCTCGCTGGGTACTAATAATGTATAAAGGCAGTACATTCCTGCATGATCACTGATATCGTTATAATATCCATTATATTGCCCATGTCCTAACCCTGATCCAAAGCTCATCACTGCCCGAGGACCTTTGTTACTACAATACCATTTGTCTCTTCTTAGATGAAGCAGGGGCCGGGCAGTCACTTTCTGTACCTTGTGGAGTTTGCATTCTTACACAGAGAGATGGCCAAGAAATGCGCTTTTTCCATAGTCCGGCTTCGAGGAAATTAGGGTGTTCACCACAGTAACTCCCTAAGGGACTATTAGGAGGGGAAGACGTTTTTGGAGGGAGCAGAGGTGAAAGAAGCAGGTACTGTTGATATCATCGATATGAGATGTTAGGGGGTCTGCATGTCGTACACACTGCATGAAAATCGTGGTTTAAAATTTGTTAGACTGCATGTATACCTATGGAAACTATAGGTTCGCAAAGATTTACAAGTGTTTGAAAACTTTTTGTAAACCTTGGGTTTACATTGTGTTTACACATAAGCAAACCATGTAGTTATGCAAGTCCATTTGGACCCAATGTTCCAGAGATTTGTAAACCATAAGTTTGCCATGGTTTAAAAATAATGAATACTTTGTAAACTGAATGTACACTTAATGTTTCATGCAAAATTTAACATTTCGTTTACAAAGAAAACGTATTTGTAAACCTTTGAAAACCTAGTGTACACCTCAAATGTGTCAAAATTAGTGAACATTTGGTTTACAGCATTTACAATTATTTGTAAATCTAGTGTACACCTCAGGGCATTGTTACCCCCAAACTCGGGTCCGGCACCGGGTCCCGCGAAAAGGGAATAACCGAGCTATTCCAACCTTTGCAGGCCCGGAAATTCCCCTTGCGCTGGACTCGCTGCCAGTACGTACCCATTCCAATTTGAGCCCCCATAGGGCTCAATGGGAATGGTGAGGATGGTAGCAGCGGTATGTTCATAACGGTACCGTTGCTACCATCCTGTACTGCTCGCGGGTGCCTTTCTGCACGTCTGGTCTGACCAGGCGTGCAGAGCGGCACCCGCGGCAGGACTTGTCATGTGGCGGCATGGTAACAACAGCGCCGGTAGTACCGGCGCCATTGTTGCCTTACTGCCGCAGACGTAATGAGGCAGAATGGGCCTCATTACGAGGTTGGAGGTAGCCTTGCTGGTAAGAGTGGTAAGGCTACCTCCATACCGGCATGAAATCCGGCACCTGCAAATGGGCAATTACTGGGGTATTCTGACTTCGCTGGACCCGGTAATTGCCCTTTCGCGGGTGCTGGGAGATTCCCATTCCCATTTCAGCCCGATAGGGCTCAATGGGAATGGGGATGCATGTAGCACCGGCACCGTTCATAATGGTGCCGGTGCTACAGGCATGCTGTGCTCAAGGGTGCCTTTTATTCCGCCAGGGCAGACCTGGCAGAATTAAAGGCACCTGCGGCACAACTCTGAGTTTGCCAGTCCGGTAACAACGGTACCGGCAAGCATACTGGTACTGTTGTTACCGAACCGGCAACCTCCTAATGAGGCCCAATGTTTTAAAGGTTGTGTGTTAGGGGTTTACTAACAAAACCTCATCAATACAGACCTGGAATCTGCTGCAGCAGCTGTTCTCCACTCTCCGCAGTGACTTAGAAAAGGCACATACAATTTGAAGAAAACAGCATGATCGTGCATCACAGGCCGCACACCTAAAAAAAGAACGCTATACAAATATTTACAGCCTCTCGGCCATGTAATTGCATGCCAACAGTACATTGTTCACATCTCATACGATGGAGATCCAAATAAAAACATGCAAAACGATAGCAGGGTTCGAAATTGCCAGGAGCTGGAAGCAATTTAGCTCCTGATTATAGCAAAGGGGAGCCTGGTGACCTCGAAACCAGGAGCTACTGGGAGCTACTTCTGGCACCCCAGGCAAGTGGTGCTATACAAACACGGCTATGTAATATTGACTGTGTAGGTTTGGGTATGTGCATAAAAAAGAATGATGGACACACTTAAGAGACATTTTAAGCATATTGGATAAATTATAAATGTACAAAACGTTAGAGTGTGCGTCTTACGTAAACGTTGCATTTGCTGTGCTCTATGGTCTAGCTCCTGGTTCTCCCGGCATAGCTCCTGCCTTATTGGTGATGCCTGATATCCAGGAGCTTTGTTTTACTCCTGGTCAAGAAATCCTAACTTCGACCCCTGCAATAGCAACCACTGATTTTCTCTAGGACGCTAAACTCTTGCTACACCACACCTACATCACCTACATTTCTTATGAATTGTTGGTTAATGCTCCAGTTATGGCTCATTACTTGTCTTTTTTTAATGTAAAGTCACCAGTCGCTCAAACGTCATGAATGCCCTCAGTGTGCAAGAGCACTAAAATTTACTTTCACAGGGTAAATTAGTGCAAGCAACAGCTACATAACATGTTTACAGCCATGTGAACCAATATGTTAGTGGGTTTAAAAGTAAATGAAAAATGTGTATGCTGAACATTAGGCATATAGTGGCCACTGGCAAATGTATTAAAAAAAATACTGAGAACTATAGGTGAAGCTAATGTACGCTATATTGGAAACTCACAATAAAAGCATTTTAAAATACAAGGTCCTATATTTACACAAGCCCAACATATGCATTTCCTTGCATGCTAAAGTACTGGTGTGCACCTCAACCCTGCTTCGATGCAGCGCAACAGCTCTCACCTCCAAGAGGTTTCATCAAAATCACAAATCTTATCCAAGACAGTATCGCACAGGATGTCACATCCTACGATTGGAGTAGGGAAATCAGACTAAAATGCAAGCAACTTACAAGGCACATGGGTTCAAAACAGAATAATGGCAACTACCATGTGTGTGACTTTGGTCAAGTAGTCATACAAGTTGATCCTTCCAGGTATTGGGGCATGTTGAATGTGGTCATTAGAAATATAGAAACCAACCTATGGGCAGCTCAACACATGTATGCTGACAATTCCCTGCTGCAGCAACAACATAATTATTTTAGCTTCCTCATCAGCCACTGAATGCTTGACAGAGTTAATAAAATAGTAATATTGACCACTCATCATGAACACCTCATCACCCTAATAAAACGCAGCTAGCCGATCACATTCCGGCCTGTTGCTCACATACGCCTCCTTTAGGCCTAACGCAGCCTGAGCCCAGCCTGGGTGCCCACCCAACAGGCTGCACACATTCAACTGATATCTTCTGCACCACACCTAAGGCTAGGAATCAGCTACCATCAGGCAATTTCATCAGCTGCACACATAACTGGTGCACCCATGCACCCTACCACTCTACCTCTCTCAACTGACCAGAACTACAGTTCCCGAGGGCGTTCAAGCTACCAGCGTTTTGAGGTCATACTAATGATATATGGAGCGCTATATAAATGCCAAGTAACATAACACAACATAACTTACAAAGCAAAGATAACGAAGAATTCCATCTTGAGTCTTAAAGTGTTCAGAGTATTCAATAGTTTTTCGGAGGAATATTTCCTGTTGGTAAGCAACATCATTTGTGGCATAAAAGGCATTAGAGGCTAATAGTGATTTGGCCAAGGTCAGAGTTTTGTCAAGTGGGGGACTTAAAAATAAAGTCTGCTAATTCTCAAGTTGAATGAGACACTTACTTCTCCTTTTGAACCAGGCATCCACAGCAATGTGTTCCCCATACCCACTTTGCAAAGTTTGGTCTCCCCATTGGGAAAGTCTTTCTTATCTGTGCCCTCATTATGGAACTATGGTTCCCTTAGCCACTTTGTGAAGCCCTGTATCCCGTTTGTCAACATGGGTATGGAATCAGCATGGTGAGACTGGCCACATACACATGCATAGCTCAAATTATAAAACTGCAAAATGAGAACTATTAGTTCATTGTTACTTACTGCTTGCAATGAAAAGGAAGGACGGAAGGGAAAAAGGGAGGGAGAAAGAGAAAAGGCAGAAAGAGAGAATGACAACCATTAGCACAGAGTGGCAGACGGCTTATAGCGAGCGCCTCCTCCATGGCAGATTGTAAGAAAGTAGGCTAACCATTAGCAATGAGTGGCAGACCGCTTGGAGCGAGCGCCTCCACAGTACCTCTGATTCAAAGAAAGGAAGTAGATGACCATGAGAACAGTGTGGCACTGCTTAGAGACAGATATTTACTAGGGATCCAAGGGAGTAGATGGAGAACAGACTCCCAAGCCGGAGGTGAGAGAGAATTGTACAAGGAGGGCACACACAAGACCACGCTTTAAATGCTTCTAACGCTGGTCTAAAAATGTTCAAAGGTTTGGGACAGTGATGCAGTTTACATCACTAAGGGCCTCATCACGGGTTGGGCGGAGTGGTAAAAATGTGGCGGTAACAATATTACTGCCGCATTACCTCTCCGCTCAATCCCAAGTTTAGGCAGAAAGTGGGAGATCTACCTTTCTGTCCATTTTCGGCGCTATTATTGCCACAGTAATAGCGCCCAGAATGCCCCATTGGGTCAAATGGGAATGGGGACTTGCCACCAAACTCGCATCTTGGGATCCGGTGCTAATAGCGCCGGACCAAGTTGTAATAACGCAATTCACGCTGGGCGGTATCCCGGCAGATTTACGCCGGGGTACCTCCCAACTCATGATGAGGCCCTGAAGCTAAATGCTTATCCAATGTCAGACATTTAGGAGCCTTGCATTACAATGTCCACTTATTACTGCTTTGCATGTGTGGGAAGTCTAAAAACGTCTAACCCTTCAAACAAATTCCCATTAGCCCCTTCATTTCAAGAAGTTAAACATTCTTCAGTGAAAGATGTGCCTATGATGCTAAGTTCTATAGTGCTTTTAATGAACTTCCAATAAACTCATACCCGATTTCCAACAGCCATACCCAAAAAGAGGATTTATTTATTACCAATCCTGGTTAGCATTAAAATCCATCACCAACATAATGTGTGGTGCTGCTGTTCCCTCCGACCTAATCAGATTTCCAGAAACCCAGCTCTTGCTTGTAAAAGAAGCAGGTGAGAAGCCTGGCATGCAACTTGGTGTCATCTATTTTCAAATGCCCATCCTTACACTAGCGGTTGTCTTGCACTCTTACCGGGCAGCTGGAATGGCATAGAAGTAACTCTTGGAACACAGACTGGGCTACAGGCAATCTGGCTTGTAACCTAAGCCATCTATCTTCTACCGGTTATTACCAGCAATGAGGTTATGAGATTGTGAGTGGGGACATGTTGCAACTAATCACAATAAAGATTTGATGAGCAGGATCTGGAGAACTGGCAGCTAGTACGTGGCCTGCCACAAATGTAACTTTTATTTGAGATCCAAACTAGTGTCCATTATATTTGCCTCATTGTAATTTGAATGTGATTGGAATTTTGTTTGATAAGGTTTTTTTTTTAGTGTGGTGTGATTGTTTTGTGGAAAGTTTATTTTAAGCTATACGTGATGTTTTATTATTAATATGTTGCATTATACTTTTAAATGTCTTATATGTGTCATAATGCTCCTTTATACACATTCCCAAAAGGGGTTATTTTCACATAGATATATTTGTATGGCACCAGTTTGACTAGGGAGTCAAATGTAGCTCCTGGTATTGCTTGATGTCAAGCTAACTGGGCTCTTTGAATCTACAAGCATGAGATAAATAGCTCCCAGCTATTTTACTTCCTGCATTCCATTTGAGGAGGACATAAGAGAACAAAACGTTCAGTCTTGCACATGGTGCCAACATTTTTCATATGGCCCAACGATTTGCACTTTCCACAATGCAAATTACATATTCTGCTGCTAAGACTAGACTATCTGGTACACATTCCCTCCCCCACTCTTGTTCCATTACATGTGACCCGTGTGCATATACAAATCTTCACCAGTTGCCAAGATAAACTCTGCGAGTCTCGGGGCACTCATTTTGTGATTGTCCTCACACTGCTTTGTTCCTGGTGCCACACCAAACTGCAGCTTCATTGACACAGCCTGGGGCAAATACGAAGCAAACACCATTATTACCAATGATGGCAGCAAATAATCATTTGAATTTGGCAATAGTGACGTAAACACACAACCCAAGAAAGTCCTTTGTTCGATCGATCAGCTTCTGTTGACTGTTCCCCGCTTCCGTCACTCTAGGGCAGGAGGCAGATCCTTTTCTGTGTTGGCTCCGACGCTGTGGAATGCTCTCCCTTTTCAGGTTAGGAGCATTCAGGCACTACTTATTTTCCATAAGCAGCTAAACATCTGTCTATTCTGATCCTGGCCGCTCGCTTCTCCCTCTCTGGTGGTTCGCTGCCCCCAGCGCCTGATGCCTGTGGTCTTTGCCGCCCTTTATAAATCTTTATACAATACAATACAATCATCTTAATGTTTCTACCGAAGAAAAAGCTCCTATGATTCTCCCCACTATGAAAACAAATAATGACAAATTCCTTGATCTATGTATATGTACATTGGGATACATAGAAGAGATGTAGAGGAAGATAATGGGCCTCATTACGACCCAGGCGGTAAGTTACCGCCTGGGTCGTACCCTTACCACCATGGTGTAAACTACGTTTACACCATGGTGGATGGCGGATTTACCGCCCCATTCCAAGGTGAGTGGGGCGGTAAATCCCCCATTTCCCATTTTACCCTTCCCCATTCCCATTTTTGCCCCATAGGGCATAATGGGAGTGGGGAAGGCGCTAATTACGCCACCGTAAATTACGGTGGCGTAATTAGCACCATGGTCCCTTAGCGCCATGGATTTTAACGCCTGCAAAAAGCAGGCGTTAATATCACCATGGCGCTAACGGACCTTGTAATCAGGCGTTAAGGGTCGGCGCCGTTTACGGAGCCGTTAACCCCTTAACGCCTGATTCGTAATGAGGCCCAATGAAGGGATAAATACTTATCTAAATGATTCAGCTCACCTAGGGAATAACATGTGGTATCACTACATGAAAAGAGGTGGGGGAAAGAGCATCTGATGATAGTTGCTATGCCTGCACTCTCATCCCCTATGCCATGAATACATTAAGGACTTTCATTTCGAAGGAGGTTTCAGCATACAATGCAAAATGCTTCAGCCATCTTGCAGCATGTACTACTCGAGGACAGTTTCCAGGAAGTTGGGCGACTTTGCAGTGGAGATCAAAATGGTTGTTTCCAACCAAGATGACTATATCAAAACCACACAAATGGAGAAGGAGCCTGGAAAGCAAAACGCTTGTGTGTCCTGCTGCAGAACAGGATGCAGTGATCAATAAAGAAATGAAGAGAATGAATTGTCCTGATGTAATAGAAATAGCAGGATCACCTGGATGTTGGGAACAAACTCAGATGTTGATCTATGGATGAGTGCATACCAAAAAGGGATGGGAAGAAGGAATGGTGGCTTGTGCAGCTCATCTGCCGAAGACTGAATACGTGCAAGAAGTGCAGAAAGTGAATGATGGATGCTTAAAGTCATGGGCCAAGCACTCTAAATTGTTGACATGGGCAGAAGACGAATCAGGCCCAGTAGTTGTTACTACCATTGGTTAATGTGACACTTTGATTCTGAATTCATGGAAAGAACCATGTGGGATTTAACAAAGAATGCAAAGCCAACATTGACGTTCCTGGGATGAGAGAAGGAACAGCCACCCTAATGGATCGATATTGGGCTTTTGGATCTAGAACCTATATGAAGTTGCCTAAGGATTGAGGTGGAGTGTGTTCCCTGGTGCTCATCCATGTTCCAGCATTAGTGATTCCTCAAAGCGATCTAAGCATTGGTGAATTTCCAAAAGTGGATGACCACTTGAGAAAAAAAAGATCACTTGAACTCCTCCGATGGATGAAAAGAGAAAATGATATCTCAGCCAAGTCCATAACAGTGTATGATACCACTCATGAGGAGCACATGTTGTTCAGCAAGACTGCTATGATAAAAACAGCTATATTAATGTGTGGAATCCAAACAGTGGCGAATGCCAAGTGGTTGCAAATTACCAGATGGGAGCTTTTGCAGACAATCAATTCTACCATAAAGGGATTCAACGCCATCAAATAAAAGTTGAGGGCCATACGACTGATGACCCCCCAGAATATATATGTCCTTGACAGGAACACAGCAATGGAAGGAGGAGATTGCGCCAAAATCAGGCCATCCCGTTGCACATTTATACCTTCTCATGATGACGAGAATGGAACCTTGACAGAGGCCATAATGTTGTTGACAGACCTGCATGCCAAGATGGAAGACAAGATAGACGACATTGAAGATGACAGTTGGTTTCCCTCTTTGTTTTCATGGATTCCACAGTGGTTGGCAAATATGTTCAAGGTTCTTGCAGCAATACTGATGCTAGTAACGTTTAGATTCTGTATGGTCAGGCGGTGATTGCCCAATGTAAGAGAACGGAAAAGAAGGTGGTAGGGATGAAGATCATGATCGATGTCAAACCTAAACCAAACACCAAGGAACTGACTGATGACACCGTTAGAAAATACATGGAGGCTAGCATTGTAGCACCTGAAGGAACCGAGTTTCTGTATCCAAAGAATCATAAAAAATATGTGGGACAATGGGTCTATTGTAGCCCGAATGGACAATGTAACTACATGACCTGGAGTGTAGATGAACATGTCAAATCAACAGGCACCCTGAGGGAAGTGATGAAGATATGGACAGCAAAGAAACACTTCTTCAAGAAAAAATACCAGGGTGTGAAAACGATTGAGGAGGTGGTCGAGGACTCATCCAGAGGGGGGATGTAGAGGAGCAGCTGCAAGCCTCTGCAGAAACCTTGCCCCCCTACCTCTCACATGTTGAAGACCTGAGATTGTGCCGTGTTTGACACCTGCAATTGTGTAAATACTGCAGCGTGTGTTCGAAAGAAGATACCTATTGAGACAACCCTACCAAATGTATCCCCAAAGGGATGAAAACTTGAGGGAGGAACTCCCTGAAAGAATATGAGAGAGAGCAGAGAAAAGAAGCCAGTGATGTCACAAAAAATGTGCACAACATCCTGGGATACTGACTGGAGAGAATGTATGGATCCTAAAGAAACTAATGATGAAGTAAGGAATCGAGTGAACTCTCAAATATAAAGGAAGGAGATTATACATTCACGAAGTGCTGCAGAAAATCAACCATTTAATAATTGTACAGATGCTGAAACGCAAAGTAGACTAAGTCATCATAGCAGCTGGCTATACGTAGTAAATAGAGCACAGGAGAAGCCACCATTGTATGCAAGATGGACATCGGTATCATGAATTTAGTAAGCCAGGACCCATGAAGCATGAAGGGAAATCTGTGTTGCAGCAAGAATAAGTGGAATCGTGGAGCTGCCAGACGAGGTTGTCTGGCCTCGTGTGAAGACTGAAGCAGCCAAGGTCAGCTATCTATTCTGGAAATGAGCAAACGTGCAAAGGATAAATCATCCTTTGTTAAGGTGCAAAGGAAGAACACCAAGAGTGCCAAGTATCATTCATTTAGAGCAGGGGTCTCCAACCTTTACGTTAGCTAGAGCTACTTGTAGTGGAGGCCAACAGTGGAGAGCTACTAGCGGGCGATATCGGGGTGGGGATATTTAGAAACCTCAGAATTTTCACCAAATTTTTTTTGGCTCCATTATTTCCCCTCTTTAAACAGATGGAATAGCATATGCCTTCATGAATATATTAAGAACTTCAAAAACCTCTTTATTGCAATATTATTTATTAGTAGCTGTCTCAAAAAGACAGATATTTGTTGGACTTCCACACAAATATCCTGCAATTTTTGTGCCCCTTCCTTTGTGTTTTATGCAGGCTTTCTACATGCACACTATTGTTTTCCAAATGTGCATTTCACACTTCCATAAAAAAAAAGTAATTTCCAAATTGAAAAATGCTGCTTGCATTCACGAGTTTTCTTTGAAATGTTTTTTTTGTCAGACACCACACATACTCCGTTATTTGCAGGTACAATAGCTCAGCGGGTTGAGCGCTCGCTGCTGCGATCTGAGCGTGATCTGCAGGTCGAGGGTTAAAGTCCTGGCAAGGCCAACACATCCTTTCATCCTTCTGAGGTCTATAAATGAGTACCAATTTCAGTTGGGTGATATTGCATGTAAATATGTGCTCTGTAAAGCGCTTTGGATTAAGGCGCTATATAAATAACACATCATTATCATTATTTGGGTGCCCCTCTGTGTTTAAGTACAAGTTATATTTATAAAGATTTTAAATGCTTGTCAAACTGGGTAATCACAAATAAATGCTTCTGTTATGCTGATAGCAGTTTTTAGAAAATTAAACTGTGGGTTCATGGGTGCCAACTTTTGATTTTCACTACAGGGGCAGAAATATCCCCACCTCAGCCCTGAATATAAGCAAGCAACCAGCCCAACCCATACCCTGGCCAAACACATTGTATAGCACTTTTTTATATAAGGCATTGCAAAAAGTCATACAATTAACAACCTGTAGTTTTGAATATATAACATCTCAGCATCGGTCTGTCAACCTGCTGAGCTACCCTGGTAGGCTTCTACTGTACAGCGTGTCTATGGATCGCTTAATGTACTAAAAGTGGGTGTACCTGTGTCATGGAAGTGATTTAAAGTGGAAATGTACAATGTGGAATTTGGAAAGAAGCCACATAAAAGAAATGGTACCATTTTCTAAATATTATTTTGAATATTTCCAGGAGAGTGGCCACTGTGATATTCTCATTGCGTGGTCACAATGATCCTGATCCTGCCCCAGCCCCTCCAACATCTCTGGCAAACAGGAGCAGCTTGCTTAAGCAAGACTGTCGTGGGGGCGCACAAGGCCAACTGTGGTACTACAGGCGGCCTGCAGAAGCATAACGTGATATTGACATTTGTCAGTGGATTCACAAGCAGCTCCATGTGGCACAGCAGTCAAGCTCCCCACCTGCAATTGGGGCGACCAGGGTTCGGATCCTGAACATGGAAAATAGCTGCAAAACGCACCATTAATAATATAACTTAGGATAAATGTTTATTTTTCGGTAGGATAAATGTTTATTTTTCTGTATCTTCAGCGCCGATGACTACTAGTCGCCCGCGATCGACTGTTTGGCGACCTCTGATTTAGAGCATTTAAAACCTGCAAAATTGACCAAATTGTGGTCTCCTGTCACGTGAGCAGAGGATGAAAGTAGAGTTCGGAGTTCCAGAATACGATAGTGAATGCTCTCACTCCCATGTATTCCGAGAGACAAGGATACTTTGCAAGGCCAAGTTCAAAGACAATCTTCATGGCATGCGACATGGGCGATGAGAGATGCTGGGCTAATTGGGTGGGGAGGTAGTGTCATGCCACATCTCCTTTCACCTGGGTCTGGGTTTACGTGGTGCTAAGTGAACCGAATGTTCCAGATCAGGCACAAGCACGCCAACCAATTGAAGCAGTCCATATAATGAAGGACCTTATAGTTTGAAGACCAATGAGAAACTGTGTATTTAATGTTTCTGAAGATGACATGTTTTAGAGGTAGGCATATGTTGTCCACCTGATAGTGAGCCGCCAATCACAATCCTAGTTCCTATAGAAAGCATACTTAGATGTTTTCCTTAAGCCAATCCCGACCCTTAGTAGGTTTTTCTTTATTGCCACGAAGTATGATGTCACCTCTGGCATATTTTGGATATAAAAGACATGTTTTGTGTGAAGATCACTGAAAGAAATCGAGCGTTGGTCCGTTAATGTTTTTTGTTACTCCCTGTTTTAGATAATTGTTCATAAAACAGTACTTTGCCGTTTTCCTGAGTTGGATCGGTTATTTGGACTCAGAAATGATCTGTGTGATCCCATCTATTAAATATGCACGTTCCTAAAGGGCCCTAAACTCAATGTCATCTATAGAGCCCATCCCCTCACCTCTGTCATATTGGAAGAACATCACAAAGCGAATGAGCAAAGTCAGGTTGATCTATCTGCTGTTGAGCAACCACTGCTACATCCCTCGGTGGGTCACCCCATCAGTGGGTGAACACAGAATTATCACAAAATCTGTTTTTCTGCACTAACATTTTTATTTTTAAATGCAGTTAGTGTGGTAATACACTGTTGTTTTCAAAGAACATAGGACATTCAACATTACGGACGTACAGAGTGTAGTATCTGAGTTGGGACAATCAAGTAGTTAATATTTGAGAAAATCTTATTCTTATGTTTGTTCATTCTCTATGGGCTCCTTGGGAAGGAGGCTAGGTAATTTAGTGGAATCATCAACAGATAGATAGCCCGTTAGGTGTGGGCACTATAAAGAGTTGAACAACAACATATATAACATGTCAACACGACAGTGTTTCGGCCATTTCACGTGGAGCTAGGTGAGCTTTAGTGGTGTAGGCCTTCATCAGGACAGGAGTGTCTTTAGGAGAGGAATATCCTATGCAGTCTGTTGGAATGAAAGAGACAAAGAATGTGTCAGGATGTAGGTGGTCGACAAAGGTTTAGTAGAGAAGTAGTAATAGATACTTGAGAGGCGGATGCCGGTGCTTACCGAATCCGAGGAGCACAGTGGCTCAGATTTCGAAGTGGGAGAATCCACTTCCACAGGATGGAGTCTTCATCTTGTGTATAAAGTGCAGTTGTACCTGTCAGAGGATGAGGAAAGGTACGATGACCATTTAGCGCAACGATGGTGTAATCTGGGAGGTGAGCCGCGGGAGACAAGGAGAAGTCACTAAAACCCCTCTCCCATTTTCTAGAACTGATTCCAGGCAGAACAGAGCTCGGGGGAGTTGCAGTGAGCCCAGAGGTGTCCCGGACCAGTCCAGAGGCGTCCCTGTGGATACAAGGTGAGTGTTACAGAACACAAAGCCGTACTTAATAATCCACCTGGGCGTCCGGTATGGAAACCTCAGAGACCGATCAATTGGCCCAATTGTTGGGGCAGTTGCGCGCAGAGTTCCATGCGTCACGGCAGGAAACCAATGCCTTGAGGAGAGAGCTAATTGTGACCAAGGAAAGGACGGATGACCATAGTAGGCAACTTCTTCAATCACAAGCCGGGCAAGCCCCATTGCCTGGGGTCGCCCCCTCGACATCAACGCCAATGAGCAATCCGGTCCAGATCAACCTACCTGGAAATGCGCCACTAGCCCCTCCGGAGCGGTTCTCGGGTGATCGCCGATGCTATTGACTTTTATGAACCAATGTCACCTGCATTTTCTGTGCAGGCCCGGGGCATTCCCAACCGACCAGTCACGGGTGGCCTTCGTTCTTTCCTACCTCAGTGGGAGTGCAGCTGATTGGTCGGTGCCATTCATCAGCCAGGATGATCCCCTATTGCAGGACTTTGGAGGGTTTCAGCGGGAGCTGGAAAAGCTTTTCGCCCGACGCCACCATGGACAGGCGTTAGATAACGAACTTCTGTCCCTCCGACAAGGGAACCAGGACCTGTTAACATATATTACCACTTTCAATAGACTGGTGGTAGAGGCTGATTGGGCTGACGACAAGCGGACTACCCTGTTCCATCGGGGCCTGCAAGGAGAGTTGAAGGATATGTTAGCTCAAGTGGTGGATCCACCCCGGGATTGTGCTGAATTCATTAGCCTCGTAGTGCAACTAGATCAACGATTGCAAGACCGAAAAAGCGATCGTCGCAAGCCAGATGCCCATCCAGTGTTTGTACAAACCAAGGACCAAGCTCCCCGAGGGTCTGAAAGTGCCATCGGACCCATGCAGATAGGAGGAGTCAGACCTCCTTTAACCAAAGTCGAACGTGAAAGAAGGAGAGAGTTGCAGTTGTGCTTATATTGTGGCGAGGCGGGCCACTTCCTAAAGGAGTGTCCAGTCAAACCACCCAGAAGAACCATCGGGGCTACCGACAAGGAGAATCCCAGTGAGGAGTCGGAAAACTGCCAAGCCCGGCAATTGGAGTGGTCCAATTGTCGAGTGAGGAAATTCATCTACAGACCTCCCATTTTGCTCTGCCTGTAATCCTAATCACTCACCAGCACCCATCATTCATGCATTCAACAGAAGCCTATATTGACAGTGGAGCAGTGGGGAACTATATCGATCAGGACGTTGCAGCAAAGATGGGGCTACCACTCTGCCCTAAGGCAACCACCGAGACAGTCACAACCATTGACGGCACCGAGATCGCCTCAGGACCCGTGTCCGAATGCACCACCGAACTCACCCTCTTGTGTGAGGATGGACATCGTGAAGTCATCACCTTCGATTACATCAAGGCACCTCAGTTCCGGCTAATCCTGGGAATGCCGTGGCTAGTCGCACACAACCCGCAAATTAACTGGCATGCCCGTGAGTTGGTTTTCGCCCATAGCTGCACACACTCTTGCTACCCTAAGGGTCGGAAAGGGAAGCACGCCAGATCTCCAGTGTGTGAAGATGTGGTGAAAGTCCAGGGGGGGTGTCGCCACATTACCAGTACACTATCAAGACTTTTGGGATGTTTTCCAGAAAGAGCAAGCAAATACTCTCCCCCCTCACAGACCCTATGATTGCCAGATTGATCTGTTGCCTGGAGCCCGGATTCCGTGTGGGCGTATCTATGTGCTCACAGAACCAGAAAACCAACACCTGAAAACCTATCTAAAGCAATACCTGGCCAACGGTTTCATCCGCCCGTCTAAGTCATCGGCCGCAGCCGCGTTATTCTTCGTACCGAAAAAAGAAGGGGATTTGAGAACATGCATTGATTACTGTGCCCTGAACCAGATTACCATCAAAAACCGTTATCCTCTGCCGCTGATCCCAGAGCTGCTAGACCAAGTCAAAGAAGCCCAGATCTATACTAAACTGGATCTCAGAGGGGCCTACCACCTAGTGCGCATTAAAGAAGGGGACGAGTGGAAGACGGCATTCCGCACCAAGTACGGCCTATACGAATATCAAGTAATGCCGTTCAGACTGTACAATGCCCCAGCCGCATTCCAATACTTCATGAATGACGTGCTTAGGGAACTCATTAATGGCTGTTCTCTAGTGTACATTGATGACATCCTGGTGTACTCGACATCGGAGCAAGAACATGTGGGGCATGTACGGGCCGTCCTGTCCAAGCTTCGGCAACACCACCTCTATGCCAAGCTGGAGAAATGCTTGTTCCATGTCACGTAGGTGGAGTTTCTAGGTTTTGTCCTTTCACCCAGGGGAATATGCATGGATGCTCATAAAGTTGATGCAGTACTCAACTGGCCAGCACCAAGTTCCATCAAGGGGGTTCAGAGTAGGCTGGGTTTCGCGAACTTCTACCGCCACTTCATTCCCGGGTTCTCCCAAATTGTGCACCCAATTACTTCGCTCTTACAGAAGTGCAACAAGACCTTTCACTGGACAGAGGAGGCGGAGAAGGCATTCCAGGAACTCAAAGCAAGGTTTACCACAGACAAGGAGAAGTCGCTAAAATCCCTCTCCCATTTTCTAGAACTGATTCCATGCAGAACAGAGCTCGGGGGAGTTGCAGTGAGCCCAGAGGTCTCCCGGACCAGTCCAGAGGCGTCCCTGTGGATACAAGGTGAGCATTACATTAGGCTGACAACAACATTTTTGTATTATACCATTGAATATCAATGAGAGACTATACCAGTTTGTTCATTTGCTGGTCTGATCATCTAAGTGTCTGAACACAAAATTCTGGTTTACCCTAAGAATGATGTTTTATTCCTATAAATCCATAGGAGGGGTACAATAATAGGAACATTTAAAAATGGGGCTGTCGTTTAATTTAACTTAATTTAACTTAATATAAGTAGACTGTGCATCTGCACAATGTTTGAACAAGTGATAACAATAGTACATAGTGTTCAACTGATAGACACCGTTTTTTCATTGTGATAAAGCTAATATTGGATGAATGGCCGTCCGCTGTAAAAGCATAACAAAGATGGCCGACACACGTTGGGGCGCGATGACGTCATCACTTATGGGAGCGTGATGACGACGCCACATTTTTTAAATAAAAGGCCGCCATTTCTAGCCCTTATCCATATTGCGGATCGGCGGTATGGATTAAGGGACAAGCAGATTCCAAACTGTAAACACAGTCGGTAAGAAGCAAATGCATTGCTGTATGCTTTGGAGTAATTTGTTGACTAGCATCCCCTGAAATTGGTAACAGACATTTTACTAAACTCTTAATGAGTCCTGAGCCAAACTGAAAAACTCTCTTTTTCTTTTAGGTTATTACCCACTTTGGTTTAACACAGTGGGGAATCAATACTCAAATTATAAATATGTACAAATTGGTGGCACTATTAAACAACAACAGGGTGAGTGTATTTTTTAACAACTATCAATATTTAATTAAGCCTTAAATAGGTATTGAAAGTAAAATACTCAAAAAAAAACGTTCTGCTCAGAATTGTGAAAGTTTTGTGTGACAATTTTTCTTTTAGACTCTCTCCTGATGATCCACTATCAAACAGTGGGGAAACACGTGTTGGGAGAAAAGGATCCAGTATTTAGAAAGAGAGACGATCATATTGTGTTCATAAAAAGGATTACAGTGTTATCACACTTTGAGGAAAAAAGAAAGTAATGATTAAGAGAAATGAATATAGTGATACTTAATGAAATTAAAGAACCCTTACAGAAAAACTGGAATCTGTGGTACTGTGGTGCAATATGGACAATCTTCAAGGTAGGATATAATCGCAGCAAAAGAAAGGCACAAATGGAATGACTTGGTTCACACTGTTGTGAAAATAATTTTTATTTCAGCTGGCACAATAAGAAAGGTACCAAATGCAAACTTGCAGTGTTCACAGATCTATTCCTGATAGGTTAAAGAGACGATGGGGGTCATTCCGAGTATGGAGGTAGCCATGCCGCTATTAGCGGCATGGCTACCCCCATACCGGGTACCGGGTCCGGGTTCATTGAATGAGAAATTACCGGGCCATTGCGACCTTGGAGGGCACAGTAATTCCTCATTCAAGGGACCCATCCCCATTCCCATTCAAGCCCCCATACAGCTCAATGGGAATGGGGAGCGTGCTAACAACGGGCCCGTTAATAATGGGCCCATTGTTAGCACCCTGGTCTGCTCGCGGGATCCACTAAGGACGCCTGGTTTTACTAGCCGGCCCTAGCGGGTCCCGCGAGCAGACCTCGTAATGAGGCGGTAAGGGGTTAACGGCTCTGGCACCTTTACAGTCGCCGTTAACCCCTTACCACCTACCTCGTAATGACCCCCAATGTTTTGAAAGAAGAAGACAGAACATAAAGAAAGCACACAGCACTTGATGCTACCTGTAACATTAGGCACATTCTTGTATGCTGTTTTCACTTACCTACTTCAAACCTATCCAGCTCTAGTCAGACAAAACATTGATATCATCACCTTTATTGGAAATCCTAAAACAGCCCCCATTATTCAAAGGATTATCATTTCAATAATATTACAATTTCTGTTATAAAAAAGGTGTGGTTGTTATAAAGAATAACACAGACAAAACATTGGCTAAAGGAGAATAGGGATTTTCCAATTCATAATATACACATTTCTAGCAAGAAGACCTATTAATATGAAGGAGGAATCCTAATTCTAATGTTATGGTGCATGCATTCTTTCGTAATATTTCTTGTAGCTACGTTTGGTACAATGTATAGTCTTTATTTCCTTAGCACATCGTCAAATGATGTTTTACAATGTAGAGGCAGAGTTCAACAATGAGACAGCTTTTTCTATTCCTAACAAAAGCTGATATTTTCCCTGATATTTCCAAACAAATTAACCGATTTAAAAGGGATGCTGGAGAAGATTATCAGGGGATAAATACATCCCTTGATAATTCAGCTAATTTAAAAAATAACATGTGGTATCAGCACATGAGTGAGGTGGGGAGAAGACCGTCAGATGAGTGTTGCTATGTATGTTCTCTCATACCTTATGCCATGAACAGAGTCAGAACATTTATAGCAAGAGCAATACCTATACATGAGGTGAAGTGCCTCAGCCATCTAGCAGCATGCCTGACAAGAGGACAATTTGAAGGGAAATGGGCAAGACTACAATGGATGTCAAAGGGAACATTCCCAGGTGAAGATGGCTACATAGAGACACAGAAGATGATACCGGATCCTGATTGGAAACGCAGAATGCTCCTATACTCATTTAGTGGTCTAACTGCAGGAGATTTGAAGATTGTTGAACAAAAGAGATTGACTTGTGCAGACACATGGGAAAAACCAGGATTGCCAGGATGCTAGGAGAGCCCTCAGCTATTGATGTATGAACAACTAGCCACAAGTACAGGATGGGCAGTAGGAATGTTGGGATGCAGTGCACACTTATTGATGACAGCACCAGTAAAGGTGATGCAAATGCCTTAAGGATTGGGCCAAGCATGCGAAGTTACTAACATGGTTCGAAGTTGAAGCAGGCTCTGTATCCATACTACCGATGAAGAATACAACACTATGTTTCAGAAACAGGGGTCTGACCAAAGTTGGAGAAAAAAAAGAATGTAAGCAAATAATTGATGTGACAGGATTGACAGGAGGAACTGCAGTGATATTGGACCACTATTGGGCCTGAGGATCCAAAACTTATATGAAGCTGCCTAATAATTGGGGTGTCATGATCCATGGACATAGCCCCTTCTGGTCTTCCTGGTCCTGGTCCAGACGGAGAGTGTGCTCCTTGATACTTCCAACATGGCTGTGCCCAGTGCCGTGTTCCGTACTAGCCTGTATGTCGGACACGGCACGTTCTATAAATGGGCCACGCCCCCGCATCTCCGCACGTCTCAACGCTATCTCTAGGTAGTGTCTCGACGTGTGTGTGCTGCTCGGCGTTATCCTTCCAAGTTCCTGGCCAACTCCCTTATTCTTTCTTCCCTTTTCCCTGTTTCCAGTATCTCCTACCTTTCTTTGATCCTCTTCCTGGACGTCCTGGAACACACGACTTCCTGGAACTTTGAACGCTCGCGCTGGAGTCAGACTCGACTCGCGCGCACTTATACAAGTCCCGGTCCGGCCGGGAGAAGGAGTCCTCCGCGGAATGCCACAAGAAGAGAACTCAGGTGAGCCGGGGGGAAACCTTTGACAGATTGAGACGCCAAACGATCAACACTGATACCGCTATGTAGAAAGCGGTCCAGGACCTCATGCGCGGCATGCAGGAGCTAACAACCGAGGTACAGAACTTAAAGGCAGAGAACGCAGCCTTGAAACAATTAGTGCTGCCACGTGACTCTGCCAGTAAGGAAAGCGTGATACTGGGTGGAGTGGTAGACAAATACGATGGCTCGCCAAAATCCTTACGTGGATTTCTGGATTCCTGCTTGGTGCATTTGACATTCAAGACCTATTATTTTTCAACTTCCAGGGCCAAGGTGGGCTTCATAATTTCCCATCTTACAGGGAATGCGTTATCTTGGGCCACTCCCCTAGTGAACTCTGGAGACGTCCTCCTGGACGATTATGATGCATTTATCCAGGCGCTCAAGTCTATGTTTGACCGCCCCGAACAAGTGTTCAGCGCCCAGGGACGCCTACTTGATTTTCGGCAAGGATCCCAGGATATGCTAACGTTCGTTACCAGATTCAAACAGCTGGTAAAGGAGGCTGATTGGGGCCCTGAAGCGAGTTTCACCTTATTTCACAGGGGTCTAAATGACGATATCAAGGATGAATTAGCCAGAGTGGCTGGCCCCAGTTCGTTTCAGGCTTTGGTAGATCTAGCCTTACAAATAGACTTTCGTATCCAGGAAAGAAGGGCTGAAAGGAAAAAGGCTAAGACTGCCTTTCAACAAACCCCTCCGGAGTCGACTGTGAAATCCGATCCTGTCTCAACCCCTGATAACGACTCCGAACCAATGCAAATAGGCACCTTTCGTGGGCCAATTACTCCACAAGAAAGGATGAGAAGAATTCACACCGGCCTGTGTATGTATTGTGCCTCAGACAAGCATCTCGTTAGAGAATGTCCTTTAGCCCCTCCATGGCGTTCGGGAAACGCCAGCTCCCGGCCCTAGATGGAGCGAGGTTTCGGAGAAAGGTGTCTGCTCCACATCAATCACATCCTTGAACTCTCCTGGACAGAATAACCTGGTGGTGCTACAGGCCTTTCTATCACCCTCCAAGCACAAGACCTATCCCATACTGGCCCTGGTGGACTGTGGAGCTATGGGAATTTTCATTGATCAAGACTGGGTTATCAGACATAAAATACCATATGAGTCACGGAACATTAAACAGCCGGTAGAAGCAATTGATGGGAGACCTCTCTCTTCGTGGACCCATAACCCTACAGACAAAAGAGGTCCGTCTCTCCATAAACCACCACCAAGAGCAGATTACATTCAACATCATCAAATCAGCCCATTACCCAATGGTTCTGGGTATGCCCTGGCTTCAAAGACATAATCCGTACATTAATTGGACAGCAGGGTCATTGTTTCTGGGCTCTGAGTTTTGTATGTCCCACTGTTTATCCCTGGTTCTCTCCTTAACACCAGCTATAGAACATTCAGGAGAGCAAAAAACCTCACTCATGGTTTCCAACATTGTACAAGTCCCAGAGGTCTACCAAGGATATACTGATGTCTTTTCGACTGCCATAGTCAAGGCTTTACCCCCTCACAGACCCGAAGATTGTGCCATTGAGACAGATCCCTCGGCAGTAATTCCCTTTGGCAGAATGTTTATCCTTTCAGAACCTGAGAAAAAGGCCCTCCGAGAATACCTGGACATCAATTTGGAAAATGGCACCATAAGACCCTCAAAATCTCCAGCGGGTGCCTCATTGTTCTTCGTTCCTAAGAAGGATTCCAAGGAACTCAGACCCTGCCTCGACTACCGTGGTCTAAATCAGTGCACCCTCAAAGATCGGTACCCTCTGCCTCTGATTTCAGATATCCTGGAAGCTGTCAGAGGCGCCGTAATATTCACGAAGTTGGACCTCTGGGGTGCCTATCACTTAATCCGTATCCGGGAAGGGGACGAATGGAAGACCGCCTTTAGAACACCCTTTGGTCACTTTGAATATCTAGTCATGCCCTTTGGATTAGCTAATGTCCCTGCAGTTTTTCAACGTTTCATGGATAGGGTGTTTTCTGACATGCTTTTTCTCCTTTGTCATTGTCTATCTAGACAACATTTTGATTTATTCCAAGGATCCCTTGAAACATGAAGAACATGTCATGGCGGTACTACAACGGCTCCATGAAAACAAGCTCTTGGTCAAACCTGAGAAATGTCTTTTTCACGTGACTTCAGTTCATTACCTTGGATTCATCCTCAGCCCAGAAGGAGTTGGAATGGACCCTTCAAAGGTAAAGGCCATACTGGCCTGGCCTGCTCCTACATCAGTGAAACAGGTTCAGTCTTTCTTGGGACTTGCTAACTTTTATCGAAAGTTCATTCCTACCTTTTCTGAGCTCGTCCAACCGATCGTTGCTCTGCTGAAGAAGGATGTTCCCTTCATCTGGTCTTCCTCGCAAGAGAAGGCTTTTCAACTCTTGAAGACAAGATTCACGCAAGCCCCCGTCCTGGCTCAGCCTGACTTAGATCGCCCTTTCATAGTGGAAACGGATGCCTCCAACCATGCCATAGGAGCAGTCTTGAAACAGGTGCTTGAGGACAAGATGGACCACCCAGTGGCTTACCTCTCTAGAACCCTAACAATCAACGAAACCCATTACTCCGTCCTGGAAAAGGAGCTGTTGGCAATCCGCCAAGCCTTCACAGAATGGCGACATTTACTCCTGGGTGCTAGATATCCAGTCCAGGTCCGTATGGACCATCGAAATCTACAAATTCTCCAATCTATGGAGTGCAGGAACAGTCGTCAGGCGCGTTGGGCCTACTTCTTCGCCCAGTACCAATTCCAAATCACTCATGTTCCTGGATCACAAAACGTGATTGCGGACGCCTTGTCCCGACGTCCTGACTATTTAACCACTGAAGATAGGACCTATCCTACAATGTTTCCCAACACAATCTTTATAGCTCAAGCGATCAACCTCTTGGAAGAGATTCGAGCCAAAACCCAGTCCTCTGACCTCTGGAAGGACGTCTCTAGGAAGAATCCCTGGAACTTAAGAATCAAGGAAGGATACTTATTCAAGGACAATGCCTTGGTCATTCCTACACCGAAACTTCAACATAAAATAATAACTCTCTGCCATGATACTTTTCATTCTGGACATCGTGGTGTAACCAACACGCTCCGTCTTATACAAAGACAGTTTTGGTGGCCGGAAATGAAATGCAAGGTACAAGAGTACATCAAGACCTGTACTGTCTGCAGTCAGAATAAGCACGACAATAAGAAACCGGCAGGCCTTCTATTGCAACCTACATTGCCAACAAGACCATGGGAATGTATAGCTACAGACTTCATCGTGGAATTACCACCTTCCCGGGGTTACACGACCATCATGGTAACCATATACTTGTTTACTCATATGGCACATTTCACGCCTCTCTATAAACTTCCTTCCTCTTCAGAGCTCGCAGGAATTTTCCTAGAACACATTTTCCGTCTTCATGGACTCCCTTCCAAGATCATATCGGACCGAGGACCGCAATATATTTCACAATTCTGGAAACATCTCTGTTGTGTTCTAGGCATTCAACGCGCTCTTTCATCTGGATATCACCCACAGAGCAACGGGGCCACAGAACGTGTTAATCAAACCCTGGAGCAATATCTTCGTTGTTTCGCAACCAAGGTACAGGATGATTGGTCCCTCCTTATACCCTTGGCCGAATTTGCCTATAACAATTCAGATCACTCTGCGATCAACGTTAGCCCCTTCTATTGCAGTCAAGGTTTTCATCCCTCTGTGTTACCTTCAGTGCTACCACATCCAACTCCAGTACCTTCACTTGATTCCTGGATTGAAACTCTCCTCAACATCCACAAGGAAGCCAGGGAACAATTGGGAAAGGCCCAGATTTGCACTAAGCGATATGCTGATTCCAAAAGAAGACCAGCACCCTCCTATTCTATTGGTGACCAGGTCTGGTTGTCCTCGAAACTATTACCACGACATCTACGCCCTAACAAGTTAGCCCCCCGATATTATGGTCCATTTTCCATAAAAGAAATCATCAATCCTGTTTCTTATCGGCTCAAGCTACCAGACTCCTGGAAGAGAATAAATCCAGTTTTTCACACTTCTCTACTCAAACCCTACATGCACTCCACCCGGAAAACCGGCAGACCCAGTCCTGTGATTGTGGACAATCAGATGGAATATGAAGTATCCAGAATATGTGACTCCAGGTACAAACGGGGTCGACTTCAATACCTGGTCGAGTGGAAAGGCTATCCTCCAAGCGAGAGAACATGGGAACCACTATCCAACCTAAACACCCCTTGATTGCTGAGAAGATTCCATCTCATACACCCTGGCAAGCCTGGTGGGACGGGGTTTTGGAGGAGGCATGCTGTCATGATCCATGGACATAGCCCCTTCTGGTCTTCCTGGTCCTGGTCCAGAGGGAGAGTGTGCTCCTTGATACTTCCAACATGGCCGTGCCCAGTGCCGTGTTCCGTACTAGCCTGTACGTCGGACACTGCACGTTCTATAAATGGGCCACGCCCCCGCGCCTCCGCGCGTCTCAACGCTATCTCTAGGTAGTGTCTCGACGTGTGTGTGCTGCTCGGCGTTACCCTTCCAAGTTCCTGGCCAACTCCCTTATTCTTTCTTCCCTTTTCCACTGTTTCCAGTATCTCTTACCTTTCTACGATCCTCTTCCTGGACGTCCTGGAACACGCGACTTCCTGGAACTTTGAACGCTCGCGCTGGAGTCAGACTCGACTCGCGCGCACTTATACAAGTCCCGGTCCGGCCGGGAGAAGGAGTCCTCCGCGGAACGCCACAAGAAGAGAACTCAGGTGAGCCGGGGGGAAACCTTTGACATGGGGAGGAATATGTTCTATAATGATAATACATGTCCCTGCATTGGTGATCCCCCAAAGCGATCTCCACATCGCCGACTTTTGAAAAATCGATGCACACCAAAGGAACAAGAGGTCACTCAACAGAAGCGTATCATGACATTCCAGATGAGCACACATTGTTTGATAGGACAGCAGTGACATTTAGAGCCATGGTCCTGTCAGGACTTCAGGCTGCAGCAAATATATTTCTCTTGAAACCTTTAAAATGTGGGTTTCCTTTTTAAAAAAAAGATATTCGGGGGGGTTTCACCCTCTAAACCCCAATTGGTCCTCACCACCCCCTCATCACCCACTCCCCCAAACCAAAACACATGCATACACACAACACACACACCAACACACATGCACCCACACACTTACCCATTCTCCTGGTCCTGCGCTTCCGGGTCCCGACCTGCCTGTCAGCCCCTACACGCTCTCGTGTGCAGCAGGAGAGTGACAGACCGATTTAGAAAGACTGTGTGTTCATGGACTGGTCTTTCTAAATCGGTCTTTTAGCAAAAAGATCTTTTTAAAAAGTTCTTTTCACTTAGGACCAAAAATCGGCCTTCTTGCTGTACATTTTTAATTGCCCACGGTGGAGAAAATGGAACCCTGACAGTAGCAATAACTATGCTGTCGACCCTGCACCCTGCAAACGAAAATGGTGGAAGAAGTAGATGAAACCAAACATGAAGATTGTTTTTTGTCTCTGGTCTCGTGGGTTCCAACCTGGATGGCAAATGCTTTCAAAATGTTCGGAGTAATACTAGTGTTAGTGTTTAGGATTCTGTCTTATAAGAATAATCATAGGACAGTGCAGGAATACAGCAACAAAAGCTATTGGGCTAAAGATAATGATCAATTTGAATGCTTTGGCCGATGAGCACACAGAGATCGAAAACACCACCCGTGAGCACCTAAAGGGAAGTACCATTGCACCCCCAGGAACAAAGTTTCAGTATCCTAAGGACCATAAGAACTATGTGGGATGATGGGTGTTCTGTTCACCGACTGGAGTGTGGATGAACACCTAAAGAATGCACGTGACCTGAGGGGGGTGACAAAGATATGGATTCCGAAGAAACCACAGTGTGAAGAAAAGGTTAAGAAAATTTAGGAGGTGTTCGAGAACTCGACCAGAGGGGGAATATAGAGAAGCAAATGTACACGTCATCTATAGAGACCACACCCTCAGCTCTGTCATATTGGAAGAGCAGCAAGAGAACACTGTGCATGATACCTGGGATCATCCCAATACCACATCAAAGGTATAAGAGACGTTAAGTACTGAGACAACTGTACCGAATGTACCGTAGAACCTTCGGTGCTAGACATGAGCCTGCAGAAGCCACAGGACATAGAAGAACTATACGTAAAGTCTGACAGGTGTGAAGTGACACCATGAAGAAAATAAGACACATGGGCACACTAAACCTGATGTATGGATGTCTAAAGAATGAAGATGCGACTAAAGTGATGAAGTAAACATATATGCAAATATGAAGAAAACAATATGCACTAAATAGATAAGTAACAAGAGATGCAGTGTATGTATATTTGCAGAAACGCAACGTAGATGAGACGATGTAGAAGCTTGGAAATATAAAGCGGCTAAAGCAGCCAAGTTGAGAAAATGGATGTCAGCATTGTATAATTGTAAGTGAGCAGCCTCGAGGAGAAAGACCAAGGCTGCATAGCTGACAGGTGCTGGAATACAGATTTCTGCAAGAACAAAGGATATTTGTTTGGCTCAAGATCAAGCATGCCGACAAAAGAAGCAACTGCTCAAGAGTAGCCGAAGAGGATAAGCCATGTACATAAGACATATTTTCCATAGATTAAGCAAAGGAGTGAATAATTATTAGTGCCAAGTATTGAACAATCAACGATGCAGAAAGCACATGCAAGACGGAGCAACCAAGTCTCCAGAGGTGAAGGAGAGTAATTGGACCCAATATAATTAAATCAACTAGCGCCAAATAAAAGGACAGGATGGACACAATCTGGTCTCCTCACACGTGCTATGAGACAAGAAGACAAGGCCTATTCATAAAGCTCCAGACGAAGATAGCAATGTACCTTCACTCCCTTTTCAAAGTTCAGAGGATGAGAACAGTCAGCAAGGTCAACTACAGAGAAGAAGTATTGGCTTAGGGCCTAACTGATGAGAGATGGTAGGCTAATTAGCTAAGAAGGGCAGTTGTCTGACGTTGTTCCCCTGCACCTGGATTTCATTGCTTACGTGCTGCCAACGAGCCAAATATCCAAGGTTCTAGGAGAGTGGCAACCAATCATGGGGGCCTATGTGATGGTGGACTATACCTTGTTGCAGAAGCCTAGCCGCTGCTGGTATTATGCTATTATCAGTATTTAACATAGTTAGAGGTTGTTTGAGGTGTGCCTATAAGATATAGGGCAGACAATAATGCTACTAGCACCTATGCAGACTATAGGTATATATGTTCCCTTAACGAATCCCTCCGCCGGCTAGGTTTTTACTATTTGCCACATAAGATGACGTAATAGCTGACGTACATCGAGGTATACAGCCTTTTGTGTAATGGAAATGTGTTGAGAGTGTGTGATCTACAATATGTTTGTTTGCCAGATTTCCCTACTTTATTGAACTGATAATAAAGTAGGACTTTGCCATATTCTTTGAGGCTGTCCGGTTATTTGGGCCAGAGATCATTTATAGTGGTAATCCCATTCGGCACTTGGAACTCTCCAGGCGCTACTGCGCAGTGCTTCAGGATGGCAGAGGAAAGATGCTTTTAAGAGATAGGGCATAATGACTGAAAGCAGAAAGCTGAAAGTTGGTGTGTTCAGTAATAAAAGAAAAAATAAAGAATACTGCGTTTATGTTATTCAGTAATCTGGGATTGACTGAACGCAACTTCCGTTTCAAACATCCTATTTTAAGGACATTTTGTTCTGCAGTCCTGGGTTTCCACGTCCATTCTCACCACTGTGGGGCTATCCTGCTGTGGCGGGGGTTGAGTTGTTTACAGTGACTAGGACAGTGGGCCTGTAGATTCATGAAAAGGAATTGATCCCATGTGTTCACGGGTGTTTCTCGCAATATCCACACCACGCTGTGCAGGAAGGGGCAGGTATTTTCATGCAGAGCTGAGCCAATGCTGCGTTTTGATAATGGAAAGGGTTTGCCGTGCTCAGAGAACAATGATTCTAGTTGGCCAGATCGGGATTCCAGGCTTGCCATTGGTTGTGCAGTGCTTGCAATTGATACAGGCTATCTCTAGTGCTTCATGCTAACTCATTGGTCACAGTTCGGGCCTCATCCCCGTGATGTTTGCCTTGTGGAAGCACTGCTGTGTTCGCAGATCACATAAAGCAACCGTGTAATGCAGGCACCTGCCATTGCTGAACGTTTCACAGCAGTGGCGTAGCATAGTCCACATCTGTATAAGAGAATGCCTGTCCCAGGTCCTTTCGCGATACAGGACCTTCCATTCCTGCTCCGTGCCCATCTCTGCTACAAGGCTTGTTCCAGCCTGAGGCCCATCAGTGCCCCAAGGCCCATCCCCCATTCTGGGAACCACTCGGCCCCGAGGCTGATCCTTGTCCTGAAGTCAGTCCCCGCTCCAAAGCTCATTTCTGCTTTCAGAGCCTTCTTCAGCCCAGCCCTGCCTTGCTACTCATACCTGCCAATTCCTAGCTTGAGGCCCATTTCTGGCTAAGAACACATCCCTGCTCTGAGGCGCAGTCCTGCCTTTAGACACATCCCTGCTCTGAGGCCCATTCCCGCCTTTAGACACAGCCCTGCTCTGAAGCCCATTGCTGCCTTTAGAGACATCCCTGCTCTGAGGCCCATTCCTGCTTTTAGACACATCCCTGCTCTGAGGCCAATGCCTGCCTTTAAGCACATCCCTGTTCTGAGGCCCATACCTGCATGTAGGCACAGCCCTGCTCTAAAGCCATATCGTCCTGTAGACACATCCTTGATCTGAGGAACATACCTACCTTTAGACACAACCCTGCTCTGAGGCCCATTCCTGCCTTTGACACAATCCTGCTCTGAGGCCCATTCCTGCCTTTAGGCACATCCCTGTTCTGAGACCCATACCTCCCGTTGGACACATCCCTGCTCTGAGGCACAGCCCTGCTCTAAAGCCATACCTTCCTGTAGAGACATCCAGGCTCTAATGACATACCTCCCTTTAGGCACAACCCTGCTCTGAGACCCATTCCTGCCTTTAGGCACATGCCTGTTCTGAGGCCCCTACCTGCCTTTAAACACAGCCCTGCTCTGAGGCCCATACCTGCCTTTAGGCACATCCCTGTTTTGGGTCCCTGCGAACTAAGCTACACGGATAAAACAACACAGAATCTAAATACACTTATTATCGAACATAAGAGCCAGGGGAGTTGCTAGGTCTGGAAAAGACCCGGGGCTAAGCTGATGTTGGAACTGTTGGGACTGGGGGCTAGCTAGTCTTTTGGCTGTAGCTCCTGAGATTCTATCAGGGGCTACAATTAAAAGATCAGGGGCTATAGCCCCCTTGCCCCCCCTAGCAACGCCCCTGACAGCCATGAACATAACGTTACAGAAGCGAGACATTTTGTAGAATATGGACCGAGCTCAGCTTCTATCAGGTTTCGTTGTCAGAACAAACTCCAAAATTAATCTGAACAGAGACAGACAGCGACGTTTGAAACAGAGAGAAACATTTTAGATTAAAAAAATAATGGTTTAAATGATAATTTTAAAATACCCAGTTTTTAAAAATCCTACTAATGATGGGGTTGTTGGATATAATCTTGACAGGTTTTTATGTAAAAACCTTTCATGGAGATAAGGCATCTCCAAAATGCTAGCGTATTATATTGAAACAGTGAACTTTACAGAACTCTACAACATTCCCTACAAACAGTGGTGAGCCGAGTTCCAGAAAGCCAAAGAACAGGCACCAGTTTTAACATTACCTGTAAAACACGGTTAAGCTTTTAAAGAGAGCTTTATGTATTTACTTGTAATTTCCTAAACCAAAATGTCATGTGTTTTCAAAGGAAGCATCATGTTGTTCAAGGCAAGGCCACTTGCTTTTCAACTAGGCCTCTCCTTTTATTTAAGCATTTTCTTTTCCTCTTCATTGTGGTGGTAGCCGAGCAACTAAGTAAAGACGTTTGACGCTGTAGGTGTTTGATGCTTCATTCTTGATTCCTGAGCTTGATTGATGGTAGTGGCCGGGTGATGCATGCGGCACGTGCCATAATTGTAGATAGTATGTGGAATCTTAGGGCGTCCTCACCTCTTCCCCATTGTATCCTCATCCCAGGGGGCCAAGGAAAGGCCATCGCTTTTGGATCCTGACCCTGGGGGTAGATATGCAAGGGAGGACATGGTATCCCCCAATTCCCTTTCACAATGTTTTCATCAATCCCCCAGATTTTGCAGGGTATTGTAGGTCAGACCCTTATTTTCCCATAGACATTCATACAGTCACACACCACTCTGGTACTGAGACGAAGAAGAGGACTAAAGAGCTATGCAAATGGAAGAACCAGGAAAGTACTCCTAATAACTTTGGCCAGATTCAGGCAACTGGAATTAATGATCCACACCTGAGGTCACTTAACACTCCTAGCGGATATAAAAGGCTTTGCCACCTCAAGCAGAAGAGAGGAAGGAGCAGGTGAGGAAGGAGCTGGTGAGGAAGCGGCTGGCGAGAAGGGAGCTGTGAGAAACCACACTGTGATGAAAAGCGCACTGAGACGCTGACCCCTGTGCTGGTTCGGTCAGGTCCCTTGAGTGGCGCTGTAGTGGGAGCTCCGCTATGCGGAGTCAGAGTAGCAGGAGGCAGGGCTAAAGAGAGCCATCACATTGATCCCCACGAAGAGTGCTCATTACCTCTGGGCGATGCAGGAATGCCGCAGTGTCCACGAGCAGGCTGAAGACCCGCAAAGGTGGAACAAGAGTGCAGGATGGTGTGTGTAGACCTGAAAGGCAGACGCCAACACCGGTGAGTTTCACTGACATAAAATACACCAAGTGGTTTTGCACGCGAACGCAAGTAAATTAGATTGTTGAACGTGTATGCAAGAGAAAAGGAATTCACACATGAACAGCAACTTAGTGACAACACATTGTTAAAAGATTTCTGTAGAAAGACAGCTTGTGGGCGAAATGTTCCTTTACCATAAGACTGAGGCCCTCATTACAAGTTTTGCCGGTAGCCATGCCGCAATTTGCGGCATGGCTGCCGGCAAAACCGCATCCGTGTCCGTGTCCTCGGAATGAGGACTTACCGGACCATTCCGAGTTCGGATGGCCCGGTAATTCCTTACTCAAGGACACGGACAGGGTTCATCCCCATTCCCATTTCAGCCCCCATAGGGCTGAATGGGAATGGGAGAGGGAGTAAACAACGGGCCATTACGAGATGGCCCGTTGTTTGCTTCCTCTTCCCCTCGCGGGACCCGGTATGCACGCCTGGTTTTCCCAGGCGTGCTTAACGTATCCCGCGAGGGGACCTCGTAATGTGGCGGAACGGGTTGAACGGCGCCGCAGCCTTTTACGGCACCGTTTAACCCATTCCGCCAGGGTCGTAATGAGGCCCTGAATCTATTACGCCGGCATTGTTGGGAAGTCAAAGGAAGGAAAGAGTGGTATGCTTATGCCGTAAACGCCAAGAGAACATTATGTAGGTTGTCTAAGGAGAGGTTGGCAGAGTGTAGTATGAAAGTTACAGAATTCTACAACATTCATCAGTTATCAACGTGGTGGATGTGAACCAGCATTGCCAAAGCTATAAGAGTGTTAAATGTATTCAATTGACATTGTGGATGCTACAAAAGTGTTATTGAAAGTGGAACCTACATTGGCAAGAGTCATTCTGAAACTGTGTGAAACAAGCATTGGCAAGAGCCATTTGAGATGGTGTACTTTGAGAAACCAAAGGTTGGCAAGAGCCATAGAAGTGCATGAAGTGGCAATAAAGAGAAGTGTCCAAGCAAACAGTGATAAAGATGAAACAAGTAGGGTGTATCGGTTGCGTGACCTGTAATGGGTGGACTGAGTGGTCCGACAACTGCGCCTAGACCAAGGACACCCACCTACTGAATGAACCATATAAAAATACTTGGCAAGAAACCTGTGATTGAACATAAAGGAAGCTTGATAAGCATTGAGGAACTGTAGTTGTGAAACTTGTGAAGAATAACCAAACCAGAGGAGCTGGAAAGTGTCCCGTGAAATTGTGTTGTGATGAAGAACCAGAAAGCTAAGTGAAAGGAACCCCTGGCATTGTGAACGGCCTTGAGAGTTAGGGAAGGGAACCCCTTTGCAAGCCCGGAGCTGGAAGAAGCTCAGAACTTCACTTTGGAGATGGAGGAAGCTCAGAAACTTTACTTTGAACACTTATGCTTTTGACGTTGAGAATCCCACACAGTGTATATAAATCGAGATGAGGGCAAGTGTAGGATTTTGACAAAGACGGTTGTTTTCTTTGGACTTTCTTATGCAGACTATCCTTAGTTTCCTTTAGGTAGAGAAATCCCACCGTAGCATCGGGCAAGATAGGCCTTTTCCCAAAATGTAGAGAAGCAGACGTGTACATCATTGATAGAACCCGCCCCCTCATCTCCGACATACTGGATGACGAACAATAAGACACTGTGTATGACACCAGGTATCATTCCAGTACTGCATCGAGTATATGAGAGACACTAGGCACTCAGAGAACTGTACAGAATGTACCCTCAAAGTGAAGTGGAAGCAGGAGATGTGCAGACACCACTGAACATTGAAGAGCTGTAAAGGAAATCTGACAGGTGCAAAGTGATGTCATAAGGAGAAGACTCAAACAGAAATGATATAAGAATACTGAAAGAATGAAGATGTAACTGAAGAAGCAATGTAAACATGAGCACGAGTGAGAAGAAACCATATATACACAGAAGGTATGTAACCAGATGAGTAGTAAATGTATTATACACGTAGAAACGCAAGGTAGAGGAGCCACATAGAAGCTTGCTGCAGTAGAAAATATAACACGGGTAAAACGGCTATGGGGAAAAGATGGATGTCGGCTGTGAATAAAAGTAAGCAAGAAGCTTGAAAGAGAGAGAGCGGGGCTGCAGGGCTGACAGATGCTGAAAATACAAACATGTGCATGAACAAAGAATTGCTGGAAATATTTATTTTAGTATTAAAGATGCAAAAAGCATATTTAAGATGGAGCAACCAAGTCTCCAGATGCCGAAGACAGTCATGGCACCTGACATAACTGAATCAAATAGCACTAAATAGTAAGGCGAGATAGACTGTCAGGTATCGGCAGTGCTCTGCAATTATCAGACACAAGGTCCGTCATACTTCTAATATGCATTTTCCTGTGAAGGTTTGTGACTCTTACAGACCACTCAGATGTGGCCCTTTAAGAGATCTAAAGCCGGGTGCTTGGAAGTTGGCATGGAAACGGTGGCATCCTGCCTGTACTTCCTGGTCCCGTTTTGCTTGTTAACTGGCGTTGCGTTATTGTCACGTGATCAGCTTACGTAAGCCACTCCTCGCCGTTTTTCGGTGCTTTTGAATCTCGTATTCCAGTGGCCCTGTTTTGGATTCCTTGTTTCCTGTGTCCATTGCTCCTTTTCCTTGCTCCTGCTTCCTTTGCCCAGCCTTGTATCACTTGGTATTCGACTTCGGATTGCTCACGGAAATGCTCCTGTCTACGCCCATGGTACTTCACCACCCGCTCCTGTTGATTGACTCGGACCGCTCACAGAACTGCTTCTCTCCAAATCCATGGCACTTTGCCGCCCGTAACTGTTGATTGACTCGGACTGCTCACGGAACTGCTTTTGTCTACGTCCATTGCCTTAGCAACTTTTGCTCGCTACGGAACGTTACTCTTTTGGAACTTTAGGGTACCTCTTGGAACTTGTTACAGTACACGGACTAGAGACTGCCTCAGTGTTCTTCTATGCGTCCTCGTGTCGTCGGATTAGGGTTTGCAACTTGTGGACCTTCTATAGTCTCCTGGATCTACTCTGATCTCAGCACAAACTCCTTCTTGGAATCCCCGTTGCCTCATGATAGGACTGCCACTACGGTAAGACTCTACCCCTGTCATTCTTTCTCTTGCATACTCCATCTGACATATTGTTAACCCTTGTTTGGGTTCTTGTTTCAGAAATCACCCCATACTATTTGCATCCTGCATTAATGCCCCGCTGAGGTGTTGTACTTTCAGGTTAGTGGGTGGTAAAGTGATAATTTATTGTCACTATTGTTACGGATGGCTCTGTATTAATCATTGCTTTCCTTGCAGTTTGTGTGGGCATCCTCCAGTGTTTTTGGTGACGTTACCTGCTATATCCATCCTGCTTCCTGTGATTTCGGAGTTTTCCTGCGGCATTCTATCTTTCCGTCAATCACCCACTCTGGTTGTTCATCTCACCAACCACTCTGGTAGATTGGCAGGAAGAATTCTACAGCTACACTACGTGTGCAACTCGCCTCTGACATGTACAAAATCACGGTCTCCTCAAATGTGGTGCAAGACCAGGACCCAAGAAGTATTCATAAGCTCCAGACCAACATCACGATGTACCCTAACTCCCCTTAAAGTTCCAAAGAAGAGCACATTGACCAAGGTCAAGCACATAGAAGTCTTGGCTGAAGGCTTAACTGATGAGAGATGGTAGACTAATTGGGCAAGTGGGCAATTGTCTGACATTGTTCTCTGCACATGGGTTTTGTTTTGCTTATGTGCTGCTATCGAGCTGAATGTCCATGGTTGGGAGAGAATGCCAACTAATCATGAGGGCCTATGCAATGGTGAGCATACAATGTTGCAGAAGCCAATCGCTCTGGTATGCTGCTATAATCTGTATTATACATAGTTAAAGGGAAGGTCAAGATAGGCCTCCCAGAAGAGGGGCAGCCAATTGTTACTAACCCTTACCTTATAGCTTCTATAAGTAGATATGTTCCCCTAACCAATCCCTCCGTCCAATAGGTTTTATTCTTTGCCACATAGGATGACGTCATAGCTGACGTACATTGAGGTATAAAGCATTTTGCAGTACTAAAATATATTGAGAGTGTGTGAGCTGCAATTTGTTGTTCTCCATGTTTCCCTACTTTATTCAACTGATAATAAAGTAGTATTTTGCCATATTTTTTAAGTCTGTCCCGTTATTCAGGTTCGAGATCATATATCATGGTCATCCCATTCTGTGCATTAGAACGCCTAAAGGTGCTAGTACATATTTTCGTAGCAGTGCATGGTTCTGATCAGGACCCTTGGATGCTCCACCATCAGCCAGAAGACCACAGAGTTTCCTGTGAGAGAGTGGTAGTACAGCATGTGTGACCAGCAACGGGTGGGCAGGTGCCTCTTTGAAGAAATTACTGTCCGGTCCCCGTAGGCACCCTGTAGACTGAAGACGAAGTGGTCAGTTGGGGAAGAGTCGACATCGAAGGGCTCCAACTGAATAACGGATGTAAGTAGAAGCATCGAAAAGTGGCAAATAAAAGGGGAGGGGTCGTATTTCTTGTGTAAATAAATAGTGGAGGAGCGTAACATTATTTATTAAGTAAAAAGAGATACCTCGATACCTTTCCTCAAGGAGGGAGACGGGACTGCACCAAATTCCGGAACAGAGTATTATTCAAGGGATTCCTGCAGCTAGAGCCAAAGAACGGTGTGCGACACACTCCAAAATTGAGGAAAATAGATAGGAGATATGTCTATCAGAATAGGACAAGTCGATCATAGAAGAAGTGTGCACATATGTTTGAAAAAATATCAGTGTAAAAATGATATTGACATGTTTTGCATTATGTTGATAAAATAGGTTGAAAGCTTAAAAACTATAAGAAAGATAGCAATACAATTTGACTAGGTTTTTAGTCCCTAGAAAAGCAAGTGATTTGCGCCAATCAAAACTAGGATGGTAGTATTTGAGAAAAAACAGATCAAAGTAAGATTCTTAAATTATCAAAAATAATAACAGGATAGTACGAATTGATACGAATTGTAAATAAAGAGATAAAATTGATAATGTTCTATAGGCTTGGAAATTGTTTGTAGAAATGTGTTTTTTTGGAAATGGGCGGCGATTGATTTTGGTGGCCCAAAGTGATTGTCGAAGTGTGACAAATTGAATAGTAAATGAATAGTAAATGGAAAAACCTGGTAAGTATTGACAGTTAAAAACGACTTGTCATTATGGAGTACTGTCCCCTATTACATCTAAGCAGGAAATTAAAGAAATATACACCTATGGTTAGAAAACACCACGCAGAGTGGGTAAAAGGCACGACTAATAAAACACTGATGGTCTGGCCTCAAGAAGGTTTGCTATCAAAAACAGTAATGCAGCACATGACAACATACTTGCATGCTACATATACAGGGAATAAGATACAGAAAACATTAACTGTTTTAGAACTATTGAAGATGTATCAGAGTGAGAGAAGACCCGCCTGAGAAGGAGTGGATGCTTAACCTCTTAAATGCCACCGACGAGCCGGCTCGTCGGTAAAAACCGCTCCAGGTTGCCACCGACGAGCCGGCTCGTCGGTGGCACTTAAGGGGTTAATGACGGGGGAAATGTTGGGCGGGTTTTGCGGTGTTTACCGCGATTTAAAAAAAAAAAACGTGGCACTGGGGGGGGACAACAATGGCACTTAAAGGGTTAATCAGCATAAAGAGGAGGATGTAACGAATGCCTTCAGCTCCTGTTGCTCCTCCTAAAAATGATAGCACAAAGGAAAACTAACAGGGAATCTATCCTCTTAAGGAATTAAAAGCAGCGGTGGGGTATGTTAATCCAACATACGCACCTCCTGCTTATAATAGTGAAGACAGCATGGGAGAAATAAAGAATAAAGAACATAAGCGTATGTCCACATGCGATGAACATAAAGAGCGTGATGAGAGAAAGGACAGACAGATAGAAGTTAAAGAATAATTCAACAGACAAAAAAGAGAGAAGGACAAAGCAAGTGCAATGATAATAGTTCAGAATGATTGGATAGGAGGACAGATGCTACTTAAATTAGATGGAAAGGGATTGGCGATGTTAAAAAGTGAGAAGTAAGAGAGGAAAGAACAGATAAGAAAGAGAAAGAAAAAGAGAGAAAACAAAAAGAAAGAATGAAGAAGGTATGAAGAATAGAAAAAGAGAGCAAGAGAATGGATGAGAAGAAACGAGAACAAATAGAAGACTGAGATTTTAAGAATGTTGGTTGCAAAGAAGGCGAGAGAAGAAGAGAAAAGAGAGATGTGAAGAAGGTAAGAAGAAATGAGAAGGCATAAGGGAAAAAGGGATGACAAAATAGATCATATAATTAATAGAAGTATGATACCCATTGAAGCACGAGAGCGATGAGAAGAAGAGAGAGGATCACAACAGCCCAGCAGGGTGCTGCAAGGGATACCAAGAATACAGACATGGGCCGATAAGGCAGAAGGCATAGGGAAAAGGATTGGGGATCTATATAGACAAATGAGAGAGAAGGGTGGTTGCAGGATCTCCACCGAAGGAATCAGGGGATGGATCGGATAACGCATTTATGGACGAACATATAATGCTGTCCCTAAGCAGACTATAACTTCATGATGAGGAAAGGGATAGCAGCCATACCAGTTGTGGTATAATGATGTCCGATGAAGAAAATGGGAAAATGCGAATAGAAGGGGCATGTCATTTTTCAATAGACTATAACATAGAGAGAGGGGTAAAGTGGTCAGATTTTGAAGACCCAAGAGAAAAAACACTAGAGCCTACACCATATTCTGAATGACCACCGGCAAGGTCGTACAATGCATGGGATGTGTCCCCACCTTATGTAAGTAGTTTAACGTCACTGCCAGGAAGAAGACGAACGGGTGAAATTAGCCCCACATGGAAGAAATAAAGTGTAGGTGGATATGATTTTGGACCAGGATGTACACAATTTCCATTACTAAAGAAGGGGGGGGCACAACATATTATGTGGCCATAAATAGATAAAGAAAATTTGAAATGTAAATTACCAAGTCTGACTGCGGGAAAATAGATTTATGAGTTAGAAAGAATGACAGCGGGAATGGCGCTAGCAGTGGGTGACGTAAAAAGCCTACTGGCAGCTATACTAGGGAAGAGAGCTGATGACATTTGGAGGAGAGCAGGATATGCAAGTGTAACAGCACGAGACATGAGACATGATGGAGCACCATTCAACAATTGCAGGGCAGACCTTTCAATGGCGCTTAGAGTACACTATCCTGACACATCATATATGGCTGCCATTATGACCAGGAAAATGGGAGAAGATGAAGATCATGTGCTTTTATTCAGGAGATTTGGGAACATTGGCATCTCAAGACGAGAGAACCATGAGATAAAACAGTGGCATTATTTTATCATATTTTATGTTAGGGACTGCCTGAGCCAGCGCAACGCCAGAAATACAGTTGACTATTGTACATCATTGTGGTGAAAGCGTGGCCACACAAGAAGTACAGTCAGTGAAGCAAGCTAATGTAGTGCACCCTATGGCTCAAAGTGGGTACAACTTTTGGCCACAAGGTAGAGGGAACAGACCAAGAGGATGAGGCAGATTTCAAAACCCTCAAGGGGGAGGGTGACTTGATGGTGACAGCCGCAAACAATGTTGGTATTGTGGGAGGACAGGACATATAGTCCGAATGTATAGAGGTAGAGGAGGAGGCAAGAAGCAGAACGGGGAAGCTCCAAGAGGGGGGATGGGCTATTCCCCACAGTATAATACAGAACCACACAAATATTATGCCCGAGATCACATGCAGCATCAGACAGGCACTCCACAAACACAGCAAGGGCAGCAGATCCCACAACAACCGCGGTTACCACAAGGGCAACCACAGCAAGGACCCATGCAGACACAACAAATACAGACACAGCAACCACAGTTTGCACCAATGCAACAAGCAACAGTGCCACAATGGAAGGCGAATACAGTGCCCCACAAGCATTCCCACCCAGGATAGGGAGTGTGTTAGGAGTGGGAGGGAATCCTTTTACGAGTACAGGGATTCATTTATATCCACAAAAGGCCAGCCCACAGAGTGGCCTGATGTGTTTGGTACTATCAGTGACACCAGACCTACAAGAGGAGCCGAGGATCAGGGTAATAATAGGAGGCAAGACATTTTAATTCCTTGTGCATACAGGAGCAGCTCATTTTTGTGTTGAAGAGGGAAAATACCCAATGTCTGGGATTGCCATGAATGCGCAGGAATTCTCTGGGGACACAAGTTTGGTTCCTTTTACTGACAAATTAACATGTTCTATAGTGAACATGACGTCTCGATGCCGCAATGGTACTGTTGGCAGACCCAAGTTAACAGATTAGGACGTTATTTAATGACAAAACTAAACATGACAATATATTTTACTGACAGTGTGTTCAACTCTAGGGATACACTATGTAAATGTGAGAGAATTCATATTAGCTTTAACAGGCCAAAAGTCACTATGAGGGGTCCTTTTAGACCCATAGATATTTGTGTATGGAGGAAACATTTTGTTGACATGGCTTCCGAAACTAACAGTGAAAATAGTGAGAATACCTGATGAATTTTTGTTTAGACCAGAAATACCTATGGATGATGAGGAAGGACAGGTAATTCCCATCGAACTAGAGGCAGCAGTGGTAAATCGAGAAAGGGTGGTTGTTCATGAGACAGATGATGAGGGAAGAGCCTGGAGAACAGTAATAGCCCTTAAGCAAGGATACAGACTGACAGATTTAACAGATGAAGACTTGTTCAGAGAGGAATATTCAGACGATGAATTTGTATTTTTCATAAGTCTCACCAACTAGATGAAAATTGAGAATAGAGAAATACCACAGAGAATGGCATTGGTAAAAAAAAATATGTCATTTTTCCAGGAAGATTTAGAAAAGGTGCCATGCATTTTATCGACCAACAGTCCTTATGGCGTGGTTCTATTGAGTGGTGCAGTTCAAATTAAGCTTAAACCTGCAGCAGTATTGCCTAATGCAAAACAGCACCCCATGTCCAGAGAAGCAGATGAAGGCATATTTGAGACTATTTACGCTTTGATAAAACAAGGAATACTAGTGCCATCAGAGTCCCCATGTAACAAGGCGATGTACCAGTGAAGAAATCAACTGGGGGATCATGGAGATTTATTCAGGATCTCCGTCCCTTAAATAATATTGTTGAAGCAGAGTCTCCCTTGGTCTCCTTTGGTTTTCGAGCCCAGCTACAATATTATGTATTATCTCTGCTTTTACAGTAATAGTTTTTTAAAAGTCTTCTTTTCAATTCCCATTCTTGAAGACTCACAGGATTTGACTTTGTTTTCATATAGAAATCAGCATTAGAAACATATGAGACTGCCTCAAGGGTACTGTGAGTCCTCATCAATCTTTAATAGACTCCTTCAGATGGGCCTAGTTAACATACAACTTGAGAGCACAATAATACAGTATGTGTATGATATATTAGTGTGCAGTAAGACAGAGGAAAGATGCACGGAATACTCAGTTTGACTAATGACAACATTAGCAGAAAAAAGATACAAAGTAGACAAAGAAAATCTACAATATTGTCAGAAAGATGTCCTATATATAGGGCAGCTCATCTCTCAGGAAGGGAGAAAGGTGACACGTGAGAAAGCAGAAGCAATCATGGAAACTCCAAAACATGAGACAGTAAAGAAAATGAACATTTCTCAGACCTATGTAATTATTGTTGGGCCAGGATCTTTGATTACAGTACATTTATTCAACCACTTTGAAAAGGACTCAAGGAAGCACAGATGGGTAAAAGTAAAACATAGACATATGAGATGACTGAATGATTCAAAGAATTAAAAAGGGCAATTTGTACAGCCCCTGTGTTAGGAATTTCAGACTATAATGAAGAATTCTATTTATTCTCACATTCAAATGGAGAAGTGATGTCAGCAGTACTTACACAGAAGATGACATTAGGACATGGACACAAACCATTAGCCTATTATAGTGGGATTCTAGACCCAGTAAAGAAAGGGCATTATGCTTGCGAACACGCGTTAGCTGATGCTGCTTTCGCAATTGAGAAAGCCATAGTATTACAATGTAATGCGCAATAACTGTATTTGTAGAACATTCCCTATTTGCCATTTTGGAGAAACCCAAAAGTACATTGACTACACAAAGAGCATCAGGGTACGAAGTGCTTAACTCAAATCCAGCATTGAAAATTGTTAGATGTAGAATAGTGAATCCAACCACATTCATAGCAGAGCCAGTAGAAAAAGAGAACTATGTACATGACTGTACAACATATACTGAACTTTATCATGATATTCCCCATGTTAGCGAAAATGCTCTTGGAGTGGGGTGGGGGTTATCTCTATTGATGCTTCTTCAAAAATTGATCAAAAGACTGGTGAAAGGGATACTGGGATGACAGTGATGAAGTTAAAAATGAATGGTGAATTCGAAGTAGTGACAAGTGCGGGATTGCCTTCACATCATTCAGCGGAGACTGCAGAATTAGTGGCGCTCATCGCCATACTTCAAGATTCAAAGATGAGGAAGTGATGGTGTATTCTGACTCTGTCTACGTGATGACAGCCATCACGCAGGGTTGTAACGTCGGAAAAGGAGGGGTTTCCTCCACGCAGATGGCACTCCAGTGCAACATGTGTCCCTATTGGGCAAACTCATTAAAGTTCTAAAGCTCTCATTGGCTATCACCATGGTGAAGTGCGCCGCCCATACTAAAGGGTCAGATATGATTTCTCACGGTAACAAAGCTGCAAAAGGAGAGGTCAAAAGAGCAGCATATTTTCTAAAAATGTCTGATTTTGAATTAAAAAATGTTATGCAAGTATCAGAACAATGCATGATAATGCAGGAAGGATTTATATGTTATCCATTGAATAGTAAATTGAGCTGCAAGGTCAAGCTCCACAGGAAGAGCAGGATTTATGGAGGGAATGAGGGTGTTCTTTATTCCCCATGGAGGCTCCATGGAGACAGGATAGTACTGGAAAGCCAGTTATGCCTCAAGCATTATTAAAGGTGGCGCTGGAGCAGCTTCACTAGCCTGCTGTAAGGGAGGCATGGTATCACAAGTCCGATGCTAACACAAAAGGTACAATTTGTATAACCTTAATTGAAGTTTCAATGGGGTTGGAGAATCTCCTACCTTGCCCTGTAGCTAAAATGGGATTAGTCTCAACCATCAAATCATAAACCAAACAGTCCTAGTTGAGTCTGTGCCTATACTAACAAAAACCTAATCCCTGCCCTATACCTAGTACAAAAAGTGTGAAAAGGAATATATGTCTGTAAAGGAAAGCCAGTGTTCAAAAGAAGAAATGTGGCTGAGCCCGCTCTGCTCCCAATGTTGGACAGCATGGAGTAAGGCTGTCTCTGCAGATAAGATGGCATACTCTGATACAGGCTCTTAACACAAAAGCAGTTCAAAACATGGATTGAGGCCTACCTGGCCTTCCACGTTAAAGTCTTACTTTCCGAACCCCAAAAGACAGTTCACAAAACGTTCACGTTGGGCCCCCTCATCTGGGCTCAGACCTTTCAAAGTAAAAGTTCACGTTGGTCCCCCTCAGTCAGACTCAGGCCTCAAAACAAATGTTCACAACACTTGCAGGGGTTCCCTTCCCCAAGCTTAACTCATAACCTTTAGGGGTTCCCTTCCCCTCACTTATTACACTTCTGGTCTCCCTCAGTCGGGATCATACAGTTTCCTGATGTCAAAGACTTTCGAATGTGCGTGTCTTCTTTCTCTACAAACCTCTCCAGGCCCACTTCAACTTTCCAGGTTTCAACTCACACTCCTATGTTATTTACCCCAGTGCTTGCTGGTCTGGGTAGTTCACTGTATTATGCACTGTACTATGTACCCATAGGTCTGCGAGGTTAATTTCAATCACCTCATTTTTACAGTTCATTCATTTTATCGACACAACCTTTTCACCTTTCAATGAGAATTTCGAGTGGGCTGCTTCCTTTTGCCGGACCACTCTGTTACTCTGTATCGCTGACTTTACAGCTATCGTTACTTCAAAGTTCATTCGCAGGTCTGACTTCCTTCATGTCTCATCCACATGCGTGCAGCCTTCAATTTTGCGATATAATGTTGCCACTTCAATCATTCTTTAGCACACACCGGTTTCTCACATCTCTTGCCATCTCACCGACTGTGTGCGTTTCTTTCTTGTCTTTTCTGTCTTCCAGTTCACGAGTCAGGGTTGATTTGGCCTTCTACACGTATCTTTCATGGCCTTTTGGAGGCAACAACCTGCTGCAGGGAATTCATGGGATTCTCCACCCATGGCTCTCATCCCTCAGTCCTTTGCTCTGCTCCAGTAGGTTCGCCTTCACCCCAGATGTTCTGCTCTTACTCCTGTTCCACCTTGCTCAGAGTGTGTCTCTATGTTCAGCCTTTTGTCAGTGTGAGGAGAGCTAATTGGTATCATATGGATGCACTTAGAGTCAAGTGCCTGATTTTGCCTGACCCAATTAGCGGGGCATGTCCAATGCAATGTGTAAGAGATAGCATAGTTCTCTGGTGATGATACATGTTCCTGCATTGGGGATCCCCCAAAGTGACCGCCACATAGATGGATTTCCAGAAATGAATGCCCACCAGAGGAAGAAGAGGTCACTCAACCTCATTTGACAGAAGAGGGAGAATTACTTCTCGGCAAAATCAGTAGAAGCCTATCTTGGCATTTCTGATGAACATACAATGTTCAGCAAAATGGCATTGATATTTACCTCCATATTCATGCCAATAATTCAAACTGCAATAAATGCCAAGTGGTTAAAAATCATTAGATGGGAGCTGCTACAAACAATTAACAGGACAATAAAAGGATTTGATGGGACCAGAGAAACGCTGAGGGCCATCAGACACATGACCCTCCATAATAGGTATGTCCTAGACTTAATTACAGCAATGGAAGGAGGCATGTGTGCTAAGATCGAGCCTTCTTGCTGCACATACACACATGCCCATGGTGGAGAAAATTGAACCCTGAACGATGCAATAACAATGCTGTCAACCCTGCATAAGAAAATGGTGATTTTGTTACCCTAAGGATCATAAGAACTATGCAGAGTGTTGGGTGTTCTATCAACCAACTGGTGAGTGCTGCTGTCTGACCTGGGGTGTGGATAAACACATAACAAATGCAGGTGACCTGAGGGGGTTGACTAAGGTATGGGTTACAAAAAAGCCATTCTTTGGAGGAAAAATGAAGAAAACCGAGTTGACCACCTGGCCAAGGACTCCACCAGAGGGTGGAATGTAGAGAAGCAGACGTGTACATCATTGATAGAACACACAGCATCACCTTCGACATACTGGATGAAGAACAATAAGACACTGTGCATGACACCAGGTATCATTTCAATACTGCATCGAATATATGAGAGACGTTATGCACTCGGACAACCGTATTGAATGCATCCAAGAACTGAAGTGGGAGCAGGAGATCTACCTGCAGACACCACTGAACATCAAAGAGCTGTAAAGGAAATTTGACAAGTGCAAAGTGATGTCATAAGGAGAAGACACGATGAGGCACAGAAATGATATAAAAATACTTAAAGAATGAAGATGGAACTGAAGAAGCAAAGTAAACATATGTATGAGTGAGAAGAAACCATATATCGAAGAAGATAAGTTACCACATAAGTAGTATGTGTATACACGTAGAAACGCAAGGTAGATGTGTCACATAGAAGCTTGCTGCAGTAGAAAATATAACACGAGTAAGGCAGCCATGATGAAAAGATGGACGACAGCTCTAAATAAAAGTAAGCAAAAAGCTTAAAGGTAAGAGACCAGGGCTGCAGAGCTGACAGGTGCTGGAAATACGAATTTGTGCATGAAAAAGAAAAGCTGTTGGCGAGAGATCAAGAATGCCACAGCAAGAAACAACTGCAGGGTACAAAGGGAGTCAACGAGGATAAGCAATGTATGCAGGACATATTTCTTTTAGATTAAGTAAATGAGCAAACATTTGCGAATGCCAAGTATTGAACAATTAAAAATGCAAAAACCATATGTAAGACGGAGCAACCATGTCACCTGAGGCCAAAGAGGGTAATGGTACCTGACAATAGCCTTAAATATTAAGGTGCGATGGACAAAATCGTGGTCTCCTCACACGTGGTGCAAGACCAGGAAAAAAGGCCTATTCATTAGCTCCAGACCAAGATTATGAGTACCTTAGCTCCCCTTAAAGTTCCAAAGAAGAGAACATCGAGCAAGGTCAAGTACAAAGAAGAAGTCTTGGCTGAAGGCTTAACAGATGAGAGATGGTAGTCTAATTGAGCAATTGGGAAGTTGTTTGACGTTGTTCTCTGAACCTGGGTTTCGTTATGCTTATGTGCTACTAACAAGCCGAATGTCCAAGGTTGGGGGAGAATACCAACAAATCATGAGGGTCTAGGCAATGGTGAGCATACATTGTTGCAGAAGCCAATCCGCTGTGGTTTTGCTGCTATAATCTGCATTATACGTAGTTAAAGGGAAGTTCAAGATATGCCTGCCAGAAGAGGGGCAGCCAATTATGTTACTAACTCTTATAGCTTCTATAAGTAGATATGTTCCCCTAACTAATCCCTCATGTGTTTTTTTTTCTTCCTTTGCCATGTAGGATGATGTCATAGCTGATATGCAGTGAGGTATAAAGCCTTTAGCGGAACTAAAATGTATTGAGAGTGTGTGGACTACAATTTTCTTTGTTCGCCAGGTTTCCCTAATTTATTTAGCTGGTAATAAAATAGTATTTTTCCACATTCTTTGAGTCTGTCCGGTTATTTGCGTCTGAGATAATTTATTATGGTAACCCCATTCTGCGCATAAGAACGCCCTAATGTGCTAGTGAACAGCCCCTCTTTATGTTGAATAAAACTTTGTATCCCAAACTTAATTTCTGTTGTCTCTGTCTACTTCATGATGTTTTCATAAATGGTGTTATGGTGGGATACGGCTCAACCAATACAAGTTGGGGAACCCTCAAGTTTGAGAAGTTAAGTCCTAGAGTGTCAAAACCCTCAGTAGCCAAAGAAGGCTCAGTTGGTTTTGATATCTGCAGTAGTAGGAAAGAAATTACCCATCCAGGTGAAATTCCAACCTCACATACCTACATCAGAGTGGCTCCCAAGTCATGGTTAGCATGGAAATCTGGGATTGATGTGCCAGCCGGCGTTATAGATTCTGATTTAAGGGGAGATGTCACGGTCTTACTACAAAACAATGGGAAAGATCCCTTTCAGATCCATCAAGGGGACAAAATTGCACAGGGGTTGCTCAAAAAGGCAATGTTTCCCAAGGTAAAGGAAGAGGCTGGGAAAAAAGTAACGGAACGAGATACCCAAGGCTTTGGAGAAGGTGATAAAGCACATGAGGCCCCACAAAAACCCAAGCCCAAAAGGGTCATGGAAGAAGAACTAAAAACTCTTCCTGAACTGGCCTTTGCCCAAAGGAATGACCCACTGTTAGCAGAGGCCTTCCTACAAGTCACCTCAGAACAAGAGGGGCATGATAAAAGAGGACCCTTTTTCTTTATGAATTGTGGGTTGTTTATTTTATTTATTCACATTTGTTGAGCGCACAGCAGCCCGGAGGCATTGTGGCACTTGTTACAGACAGTTTACTTAGTTACAGATAAGGTGACAATTGAAATTTTGGATACAAACATGAAGAGAGAGCAGTGGCTACAAAGGGTTAGATGAAGAGGTAGGTTTTGAGTTTTTTTCATAAAGCAAGCAGAGAATTTTCAGCTCTGATGTCTGTCGGTAGGGCATTAAATAATTTAGCGGCTATGTAAGGGAAGCTTAACCGGCCAGCTTTGGCCCTGTTGATGTGGGGGGGGGTGTAGTTGGTTAGTGTAGCGAGTCCTGATCAGTCTTGTAGAGGTAAATTTGGATATAGTCTCTGCTAGATATGAAGGCGCTGTGAGGGTGAGGCATTTGTGGGTGAGGGTGAGGATTTTGAAAGTGATGTGCTCTTTAACCGGGAGTCAGTGAGCTGCCTGTCTGGCATGGGAGATGTGTTCTCTTTTGGGAAATCATAATGCTGCTCTTAGCGCATTGTTTTGTGTAATTTGGAGTCTGTTTAGATTTTTTGCATTTGTGCCTGCTAAGAGGGCATTGCAATAGTCCAGTTTGGCACCAATAGTTGATCTAGCTATTGATAGACAGTTAGTCTTGGATAGGTATAGTTTTACTGTGTTTATAAGTTTAGTAGTGTGGGCTGAAGCGGAGGTGATGGCCCTAACCTGCCTGGACATGGGTAGCGAGGAATCTATGTAGACTTCTAGGATCTTCACAGATGTGGAAACAGCGATGAGTGTATTATCAATAGTGAAGTTGGAGTACAGTTTCTCTATTTTGGCTAATTTAGTTTTTTGACCTCGTATGATGTTTTTGGTCTTCTCCCCATTGAGGCAGAGGCCATTGGCTGCCATCCAAGCCTGGATGGTGGTGTCTATTGTATGAAGAGCTTCAGCGTCTCTATTGTAGGAGCCGGTGAGTGGTAGGAGTACCTGAGTATCGTCAGTGTAGTTAGTATACGCGATACCTAGGGCGTCAAGCTTGTCGAAGAGAGGCTTTGTGAACAGGTTGTACAAAGTGGGTGCTGTGCACGAGCCCTGTGGGACTCCACAGTGGAGGGTGGTGGGGGCTGCATTGGCTGTATTTGAAACTACCTTCATTGCCCTGCCTTCCAAGAAGGAGGTGACCCAGAGAGCTGCTTCTTTGGAGAAATTGGCTGCGTGTGTGAAGTGTGAGGTGAGTGTCTTATGATCCACCAAATCAAAAGAAGCCAAGAGGTCTAGGAGTAGCAAGAGGGCTGGCTTGCCTTTATCCATGATTTGGGTAATCTGATTTTTTAGGTCCACCAGTGCTGTTTCAGTGCCATGTCCTTCACGGAAAGCAGATTGCCTAGTTCCGAGAATATAGTTGGTTTCAAGAAAGTGTTGGATTTGGCAGTGGGCAGCTTTATCCAAGATCTTGAGGAGGAACGGAAGAGTGGTTATAGGTCAGTAGTTATTGGGCTGTGCAGGGTCTAGAGGGGGCTTTTTTAGAAGGGGACGTACCCAGGATTCTTTGAGGCTTGCGTGGATAATACCAGTCCTGAAAGAGGCATTAATGAAGGCTGTCAGTAGCGGGGCCTAGAGGTCGGCACAGTCCTTAATAAGTTTAGGTGGACAGATGTCTCCTTTGCACATAGAAGGTTTTAGATTTTTGAGGAGGTTGATGACTTCCAGTTCGGAGATGTCTCTGAACGAGAAGAGTGGTTTAGTCGTGTTAGTTGGAAGGGTGGTGGGGTCTGGTTGCTTGGGTCCAGGAAGGTGAGGTAAGGCTATGTAGTGATCCTGATTTTTTTGTTGTTGAAGGAGATCAATTTTGTTTGGCATGGTAGATTGAATACTAGCACACCTTGCTTCGTCTTTGATGATCTTGTCTGGGGTATTAAGGGGAGAGATGAGTTAATTGAAGATGGCAAAGATTTCCTTTGATTGCGAGTTGGCATTGGAGATTCGGACATTGAAGGAATTGGCTTTCGCGTTGGTGATAGCATCTTTGTATTGGCGGGAGACTAGGTTAAAACAGTTCTTAGTGTTGTTGCTAGGGTTGGTTTGCCAATTTGTTAGTGCAAGAGCGTAGGGACTGCAGTTCTTCAGTGAACCAGGAGTTAGTGTGTAGAGACTTTTTTTCTTTTTTGCATTCAAGTGGCGCTATGGAGTTGATGGCTTTAGACAGCGTATCTCTGGAGATGTCTGCTAAGGTGTTCAGATCGTTGGAGAAGGGGGGCTATTGCTGGGATGTTGAGGTAAGGGTGAAGGTTGCCCTCTTTGAGTTTTATTAAGCTTCTTACTTGTGCTGGGGGGGCAGGTGTGAGAATTTTGGGGCTAGAGGTGATAGATAAGGTGAATTCGATACAATTGTGATCTGTCCAAGGCTGCGCTGTATTAGAGATGATAGAAGTTTGACAATTATGGTCAGCAACCCAGACCAGGGTGCGACCTTTGGTGTGTGAAGCCTAAGACTTTTTGTGTGAATCCTAGATCATTAAGATCCTTAGCGAGGGTAGCGGTAGCTTTATCTTTAGAGGCATTGGACCTCATTACACGGTAGGCGGTAAGGGATTACCGGCATCGGTAAGGGCACCAGTGCCGGTAATCCCTTACCGCCCTACTACAAGGTCCCTTAGCGGGTCCCTCCCTTAATGACTGGTTTTACCAGGCGTTATGGAAGGGTCCCACTAAGGGACATCAGAGCTAATAACGGTACCACAAATTGTGGTGCCGTTTTTAGCTCCTTCCCCATTCCCATTGAGCCCTATGGGGGCTCAAATGGGAATGGGGAATGGTTCAAAGGGTCGGAATAACCTGGTAAGTCCCTATTCCAGGAATACGGACCCCTAATGCGGTAAGGGGGTAGCCATGGTGCTAATAGCGCCATGGCTACCGCCTACCGTGTAATGAGGCCCATTGAATCCTAGGTTTAAGTCTCCAAGAAGTAGTGTCTTGGTGGAGCCTTTGATGTTGTCGCTAAGTAGATGGAGGAGGTGTCCCTGGAAGTCTGATGGGAGGCCAGGGGGGCGATATAGTATGTGTATGTTGATGGTGCAATTAGGGGACAAAGCAAGCTTGACAGATAGGATGTCTGAGTTGCTTGCCCATAGGTGAGTGATAGGTCTGAGGGAGAGGGCTTCTTTGAAAATGAGGCCTACTCTGCCTCCTATGCGGGCTTGTCTGTCTTGTCTGAAGATGGTATAACCTGGTGGGAGTGCAAGAGCAACGGCAGGACCAGATGCTTCATGTAACCACGTTTCTGTGATGGCCAGTAGGTCAAGGTTGTGACTGTCTAAGAAATAGTGTATTTCTAAGGCATGTGCAGGGAGTGAGCGAATGTGTAGGATGGCACATTTAATATGTGGTGTAGGTATAGTTTTAGTCTTGGTGATGCTAGGGATACTGACTGTATCTGGTGTAGTGAGTAGCGTAGAGATGAGAGGCAATCGCGGAGGCGTAGGTGTAGGTTTAGGTATGAGAGTGCATTCAATGTGGGTGGTGCAGCTGTGGATGGAGCGAGAGACTAGGCGAAGATTTTGAGATGCCGTAACTGTAGGAAGGCAGCTGAATTCTAGTGGTTGAGTACAGTCTCTGAGTCTAGTGCGTCTGTTAGGCAGTAAACATGAGGTAGCAGTTTGTGAGTGGAAGGGTTTTTGAGTGGAGGTGTAAATGGGCATGGTGGCACATAAGGGGAGAGCAGGAGTGATGTGGTGCAGTGGTGGATGCATGCAGGAGGTTTAAGTGTATCTCTCAATAGGATAGCGTGTGGATAGGGTGAGTACAAGGGCAAACACTGTGGTAATAGTGGAGGGGAGAAAGCTGAGGATCTTGTGGAAGATCTTGCTAGTAGCTTTATGCAGCATGGCGTGTGTAATAAGGAACCACAAACAGTAAAATTAGGTGAGTAGGGCAATACGGTATGCCAGGTAGGGGAGCATATATGTGCAACAATTGTTAAACATTTTACAGCACAGTTGCTATTGGCATGGTACACAGAGTAGGCATAGGCATCACGTACATCTACCTAGAACATGAAGCACGTCGCTAAACAGAGGCAGAATAATTGCTGTTGAGCAGGGCAAGAGCATAGCAGGTCTCGTGGGATTGAAGTGCAGATTACAGGAATAATGCTTGGTGGCATGGATATAGTACAAATCATGAGTGTCAGTCACAGTCCACAACTGGCTAATGCAGTGTAATTCTGCATGAAACAAAAACAATCATAGGGAATCTACAGCATCTGTAGATTCCCTATGATTGCTTTTGTTTCGTGTAGAAGGTCTAGTGAGCTAGGCAGGCATGGCACTGCACGCATAGTTACGGTAGTTAGATTCAAGTCAATATCGAAGCTAATTGATATGGAGTTATCGACATGTGGAAGTAAGAACTAATGGGAGAATACTGTTGTCCTTGTGGAATAGTCTAGGGCAGGTGTAGACGCACATTGAGAGTAGCGTTGCAGAGTCGGTCGAGTAGAGTAGGGTTACTCACGTTTGGTGCTGCGCAGTGGCTGTGTGTTAATGAGGTGGTTTGCTTTAGGCGACAGGTCAGAGTGTTCGGATACAGATCGCCAAAGTGCCCCAGAGCGGACAGGGGTAAACAGGGCCTTAGGCTATGGGGCTTCGGCGGAAGGGCCAGCGTCCGCCTGCCGGCGGCTCCTATTGGTTAAAGAGCCTGAGGGTTGCCTAGTAATGCCCATACACAACGGCGTATCGGGATGCGGCGGCCATTTCCTCACGTATCAGCTGTTTACAGATTGCCGCGTGGTTGATGGCGGATTTGCAGCTCTGCGGGATTCCACTGCTATGTGATAGCGGGCAGGGGGCAGTGCAGTCAGCAAGCATGCTAGAGATGGCAATCAGGGTGGCAGAGGTGGCGTATGCTGGATGCGTTACCCAGTCGCTGGATGCAGTTTGCTGGATGAGATCATCCACTCATGTCTGGGTGGCTCCTAGAGGGAAGCAGCTGTACTGGGCTCCAGCCCTGTTGATATAATGTATAGGGAAGACACCACTGCAGAGGGCCTGGCCACAACACATATAGTTATACCCAAAAGCCACAAGCAGATTGTCCTGGAAATAGCCCACTCCCATCTGACAGGTGGTCACTTAGGGCAGACTAAAACCCAGTCCCAAATCCTAAACAAATTCTATTGGCCTCAAATTCATGCAGATACAAAGATCTTTATGCAATCTTGTGCAATCTGCCAAAAGACCAGTTCTCATATGCCAACTCCCATACCCTTACAACCACTCCCAATAATTGAAGTTCCATTTTCAAGAATCAGCATGGATATTATAGGTCCCCTGGAAACATCAAAGTTATGGAATAAGTACATTCTGGTCATAGTAGACTTGCCACTAGATAAACAGAAGCCTTTCCACTTAGAGCCAATACCACCCAACAGATCCTGAAACACCCCTTCTTTTTCGAGAGTACGTTTTTTTTCCAAATAAATCCTAATAGGTCAGGGCTCTACGTTTATGAGCAAAAAGTGGAGGGCGATGGACGAAATTGAGACCAAATGATAGCTAGGGCTTTATTTGCTGTTAGAAAGACCCCCCAGGCCTCTACATGATTCTCTCCCTTTCAATTGCTGTATGGGCGGCAATCTCGAGACATCCTGGATATGTTTAGAGAAACCTGGGAGGAAAGAGTGGAAGGAAAACCTTACAGAGGCAACTACCACCATTTTGTCATGTTTATCATCTGATGACTCGAATAACAAGGTACTCATTCCTCCTGAAATCATTAATAGCCAAAACCAAGGCCTCAGTGACCTCCTTTTTCAGTTTACTGATGTGTTTAAAGAGGAGCCAGGGAGAGTGAAAGGGTTTTATCACCATATCTGACCCTTGAGGGCAAAGTGACACACCTAAATCCATATAAATTACCTGAGGCAAGAAAAGCAACGATAATCCAGGAAGTCCAGCAAATGCTGGAAGTGAATATTATTAAACCATCTACCAGTCACTGGTCCTCCCCCATCATATTAGTAGCTAAACCTGATGGAACCTGGAGGTTCTGTAATGATTTCTGTAAAGTCAACGCCACGTCGGCCTTTGACGCTTACCTCGTATGGATGAACTTACTGATTAACTTGGTAACTCCACCTATCTCTCCACGGCAGACCTTACAAAAGGCTAATGGCAGGCACCCTTATATGGTCCAGATAAAAAAAAGACTGCCTTTGCCACACCCTTAGGTCAGTTACATTTCAAAGTCCTCCTGTTTGGGCTACATGGAGCCCCTGTAGCATTCCGAAGGTTGATGGACAAATATTTTACAACCTTACTCTTACTTTTGTGGGGCATATATTGACGACATTGTGATTCACAGTAAGACCTGGGAGGATCACATGTATCACCGTTATACCATCATGAGGGTTTTAAGAGGAGTAGGATAACCGTTAACCCTAATAAATGCGGGATGGCCCAATCTGCAGTCAAATACTTGTTTTTCTTTTGTCGGAAATGGCACTATACATGCACAACAAGACAACGTCATGGCAGTTCTGGATTCCCCTACCCCAAAAGCAAAAAAAGATCTTATGGCTTTCTTAGGACTAATTGGATACTACCGTAGGTTTATCCCCAATTTTCCTGTAAAACTGCTAGCCTTACTGACAAATTAAAAAATGCGAAACCCCACAAGATTCAGGTGGAATGAAGATCAAAAAGGTTACACCAGCTTAAAAGAGGTCGCCTGCCAGAGTCCCATACTAAAAGTAACAGATTTTTCAAAGGAGTTAATTCTGTAGACAGATTCCTCTCTAGCGGGATTAGAAGCCGTCCTTTCCCAAAATCATGACGGCCTTGAACACCCAAAACTCTACATAAGTAGAAAACCTTTCCCCAAAGAGAAAAACTATTCGGTCATTGAGCTTGAAGTCCTAGCTATCAAATGGGCCATCACCGACTTAAAGTATTATTTGTTGGGGCAGAAATGAAGACTTGTTAACGAACATTCACCCCTGGTAATTGTAATTGGTCATTTATAACGTGCTTAATACCCAGAGGATTCTAAGCTCAGACCTAGGGATCGAACTTGTGTTGCTCTCCATCGTTTTGCTTCCAAGGCACATGTGCCTTGCCCCTAAGCTATCCTCCCGAGACATGGTATGGATTAGCCAAAGGAAACAATCTGATCCACGAGTTATGCTGTGGCTGATGGATCTGCAACCTTATTGTTTCACAGTGGAGCATGGGAGGGGTGAAGAGCAGGGAAATGTCGACTTCCTGCCAGGCTTTCCCTGTGAAACATCCAGATCCACCCCACATAGTGGAAGGGCATGTGAGGATTCTGACGCATCGGCACCTCTTTCCACCATATATCCTCCTCCCAGGGTGCTAGGGAAAGGCTATCGCTTTTGGATCCTGACCCTAGGGGTGGATGTGCGAGGGAGGATCATCTGGGTGGAGGAGACTTGGGGAGAGGGGATGAGCCACCCTTGGGTGAGACGCGGTATCCCGATTTTCCATCTAATAATTTTCCATCAAGCCTCCAGACCTTTACATACACACACACCTCTTGAACTGAGACTAAGAAGAGGACTAAAGAGCTATGCAGATGGAAGAACCAGGCAAGTACTCCTAATAACTTTGGCCAGAGTCAGGCAACTGGAATTAATGACCCACACCTGAGGTCATTTAACACTCCTGGCGGATATAAAAGGCTTTGCCACCTCAGGCAGAAGAGAGGAAGGAGCAGGTGAGGAAGGAGCTGGTGAGGAAGTGGCTGGCGAGGAGGGAGCTGTCAGAAACCGTATTGTGATGAAAAGCGCGCAGAGAGGCTGACCCATGTGCTGGTTGGGTCGGGTCCTGTGAGTGGCGCTGGAGTGGGAGCTCTGCTATGCCGAGTCGGTGGAGTGGGAAGCAGGGCTAAAGAGAGCCATCCCATTGATCCCCACGAAGAGTGCTTGTTACCTTCAGGCGTTGCAGGAACATCAGAGTATCCACGGGGAAAGCTAAAGACCCCCGAAGGCGGAAGAAGAGTGCAGAAAGGATCTTAGTTGATGTATCATACTTGCTATGTATATTTTATGGCAAACACACACTATGACATATACAACATACTTAATTTTACATTTTCTGAAATCTTTAATATATAGTTCAGTCCCTTCTTGGGACAAAAAACTTATCACAATCAGGATGTACAATCTGCACATACTGCAGGTGCCACATTTGTGAAAACCCTGTGTTGTTCTCATCCAGTCACTACCACCCTCTACCTGCTCTCTGATTGTCTTTAAGTTCGATGGGATAAGTTTATTCTTGATAGTTGGTGCTCTGGTGTAAGGAAACTTGGGTTTATTGTCAATGATTTGCTTTAGATCACTGTCCATCTGCAAAAGGTGCCAAAATCTGAGCGTCTTTAGAATACTTAGTGATGATATCACTATTTGATTTCCGCTCAAGTCTTCCTTTAACGACAGTTCCCATAATAGTAGGCCAATCCACATTTTTGAGTTTATTATGGGCTTGTCAAATGCATGCTCGTGAGTACCCCTTATCACAAAATCTCTCTGTAAGTAAATTACATTCTTGCTCGAATATAGTATCGTCACTGCAATTCTTCCTGGCTAGGCAGAACTCTCCTATCCGTATATTATTTATTAATAGTTGAGTATCGATGAGAGTTAGTTGGAAATAGTGTTGAATTGACTTCCGTAGCCTTTTGGAAAGTCCTTGTTTGTAATTGGCCATTTACAACATGGATCTAAAGGATCGATGGCTGTATATCAATGTATCCAATCAGTTCAATGCCAAACTCATTATTATTCAATTATCTGACCTATTTTCTGCAATGCTGCTTTGTACCATGCCATACAAAAATAATATAATCTATATATCTCCTGAAATTACGTTGTTGGTGAAATCATTATAAGAGAGTGGTAAGGTTTTTTTGAATTGCTGCATGAATAAATTAGCGAGAGCTTGTGCGTATGTTGCACCCCTTGCTGCCCCTTTATTCTGTAGGTGATAAACATCATTGAACAAGAAATTGTTATGGTCCAAAGTAAATCTAAAAAAATGCTTGATCGTTTCAATATACATTAAATTAGAAGCAGAAAATTCACTGATTGTGTAATGAATTACCTTGATTGTTGGTTCATGATCTATAGACGTGTATAGTGCCTTAACATTAAGTGCGGCCAGTGAGTATTCTTGCTGCAACTCAATTTCTTGTAAGATCTGCAAAACGTGTTCGCTGTCTCTAATGTACGATGGTAATAGTAACACGTGACGTCACTTTTACATATTGTAATAAGAAAAACAAAATGGCGACCGCAACTTACAACAGACCGGGTGCTGAACACGGCTGGATGATTCCTAACAAGTGATCTGAAAATGTTTTGACATTTCTTTGGGTAAGTTTCAAATGATAACTATAAAATGTTGGGTAATTGTATTCATAATGAAGAAGAGGATTATAGAATTAGCAAAAGGTGAACCATAGTATATATGGGTGTGAGTCATCTGTTAGAAACAACAAATATTTTGAAAAATAATTTTTGTTTTTTATTTTTAGACTGAACTCATACTTCAAGATGATCTATAACCCAATCAACATATCAGATCTTACTGAAAGAAAAACATGTATTTGGTCAGTGACTTTAGAAGCCCTTGACACACGGCCCTTCATAGGCCCTAATACCTTGAAATAAGGGATAAGAGAGCACTGTGGTGAGTGCCAATTTTTTCAAGTTTCAATTGCAGAAGAAAAGGCAAATGGTACACAATACACGTGAATGAGTATTGATTGGGGTATCACTCAGCCTACATCAGGGCATGTACGGGTGTGGAGCTGAGGCTACTAATTGTGAATCAAATTAAGCGAATATTGTGGCTTTAGATAGTGGAGTGTGGTCGTTTCAGTATACCTGCAAATAAGGTTGACTAATGCTATGAATTGTGGATATGGTTATAGAATAGTAATGCTGATCACACATGATAATATGTTTCGACCAATATCTTCCACCTGAATCATTATCTCACTGTTCTGGGAGTCGATTGCAACTCTGGGATCTTCAGAATTAATGGTCGAGTGTGTTCATTTAATTCAATGAAGCGTTTGTTCCATTGTGCCAAAATACTTTGTAGTAATACGTATATATTGACCAACCACTTATGAGAGCAATTTTCTCACAAGGATCTGTTCATGTTTAACTAGACTATATCATTTCATCTCATAGCCGAAGGCCATGCCTGGTGGCTCGGTAGTGTTTTAAAATATTTAGTGGGCACTGCCGATGACCATGCTCACTGGCCAGGGCCGAAGGCCCTTGCTACTGGGCCCGAAATCTATGCAAGGCCTTGGCAACCTATTTAGTCCAAAAAAAACATATTGGGGGAACGTGTACAGTGGACACGGCTGAAGTCACCCGATATGTTGCTTTTGGACCACTACGTGGTCATTTGGCCATGGCCACTGTACATGTCTTTCGGACCCACTAGGTAGGGCCTTTGGCCCAGGCCTTTGAGCACGGCCTTCAGAAGTGCCCACTGTATATTATAAATCACTACTGGACCACTAGCCATGGCTATTTATTTTCCTCTAATTGTCTATGTCGTCTCTCCCCTTTTTTCTTATCCTCATTTCAGATCATTTGAAAGTTAATGTACACATTCTTTTGTATGTTAGACATGGACTGTAAGCACATTGCAAACTTGGAATGTATTGGGCCTCATTACGAGGTGGGCGGTAAGGGATTACCGGCACCGGTAAGGGCACCGGTGCCAGTAATCCCTTACCGCCCTACTACGAGTTCCCTTTGCGGGTCCTCCCTTAACGCCTGGTTTTACCAGGCGTTAAGGACGGGACCCGCAAAGGGACTCTGGAGCTAATAACGGTACCGCAATTTGCGGTACCGTTATTAGCGCCTTCCCCATTCCCATTGAGCCCTATGGGGGCTGAAATGGGAATGGGGAAGGGCCCTGGTGAATGGGGAATTACCGGCCCCACCAAACATTGGAATGGACCGTTAATGGCTCCATTCACCAGGGAGGAGTCGGTAGGGTTTTGGAGGCAGCCATGGAGCTAATAGCTCCATGGCTGCCTCCAACCTCGTAATGAGGCCCATTGTTTCTTGCAGTAACTTCATGTTGTATGTTCTACATCAGCCTCGAGAAAGAGCGTAGCTCGAAACACGTGCCGGCTGTTTAAGGATACACTTGCGGTAATCATCTTTATTTCCGGATGAATTGTGTCATTGTATGTACATAAATACAGTGTTATTGAAATCTCAAGAGACATAGGGCCTCATTACGAGTTAGTCGGTCTGGAAATAACGGTGGCGGTAAACCCGCCACCACCGTTGTTTCCAGACTGACTGATCTCGAGTCCTGCAGGCGGGAGGTGTCATTCCCGCCAGGTCTGACCTAGCGGGTTTAACACCTCCCGCCTGCAGGCGGACGTGGAAAAACCAGCACCATTACAGCATGGTGCCGGTGTTTCCACTTCCCCATTCCCATGGATTCCTATGGTACTCCATGGGAATGGGGATTTACCGAATTCCACCTCCGGAATTCCCGGGTCACCGGGGTCGTAATGCACCGGTAATTCCGGGAATCACAGAGGCGGAATGGTAATACGAGTCTGGCGGTAACCTGCCGGAATTTCAGGCACGGTTACCGCCGGACTCGTAATGAGGCCCATAGTTATCATTAGTGGAAATTAAAGCGTTAGCCAGGGCTCAAGTCAGGGGTACACGCAGGTGGACGGAGTCCCCCCCCCCCGCACACTTTTTTCAAAGGGAACCTTGATATGCTAATTTCTGGTGACGCCCCATTCAGTTGGTATGCCAATGAGTCCTTGCCACTTCTTTTTTTTAGGACTTGACTCCTGAGGTCAGCGCAGAGGTCTGGTTAACTTGTGTGTATATTGTGTCACGGTGTGAGTGCAGTTACTGTGTGTATGGTGATTAGGCAATGTTACTCTGGCCTTTAAGAAGAAAATAGGTGGTGCACAAGTTGCAAAGCGTGAGCAGGATTCTTCTGTGTCAGCACAAACTCTTGGGCAGATGAAACGCTGTCGGTGTTGGCTATAATGACCTCGGAGTCGCAAGCAAACCCACATCCTTAATAACTACATATCGCTCATTGACCTGAAGGACATAGTATGTAGACATAGCTACATGACAGAAAACCTACAAGAAATGGCAGGAATCACAGGGTCAGGCGTTCCTAAATTTGTCAATTTTAACCCCTGCCGTTAAATATGCCTTTTGGAAATAATTGCTATGAGATTTTTGGAAACCCATAGTTAGTGCAGGATGAGCCAAATGGCATTGCAATTATGCGCCAGTGAGACAGCGCCAAGACATGATGCTGGTCATGGCGGGGCGTTGCTAGGATACGAGATGCCATGGTGATGTCGGGTTCACGATGGGTTCTCGGGCGCACAGGAATGATTCCAAGATCCCTCTTATTCTTGCGACAAATACATGAGATACTTTACAGAGTCCAAATGTTACTGGTATAAAATGCTAAAAGAGAAGTGATAGGCCCAATGAGTGATACTCATGTATGCCCCCCCCCCTTCTCTACTTGCAGAGTTGGACACTCGATCTCCGGCCTCTTCCAATGGAGGTCCAGCATTCTGATGGTGTCCTGGCCAACCAATCGTGTTCCTGGAACATGGTTACTCATTGGGTGGCCTTTGAAATGTTTTGGACTACAACACCCATGATCCTTTGCCATTGGCTGTGCTAGCCGACTGTCTGGCTGTTTGGTGACAGTGAGTGCCAGGGGACTGCCCCTGGGTGGTTGCGGTGCGTGGTATAAATCAACATAGCATGACATAATACATCACACAGGAAACATGGGCAGCCTTGTGGCTTCCCCTGTGCGTGGGTGGTAGAACTAGGGACATGCAAGAGCACCCCCGCATACACCCTTACATAGGCATAGAAAACAAGCATTGTCAATGCCAGTGTTGGCTTCTATGATGGCATCGGAAACTCAGATGCCAGGCATTGCCACAAGTTACCAACTGGCTATAAAATGGCAGCATCTGAAAATGGTGTGAGTACCCTGGAACATAATATCAGAGCATGGGTAATACCTATCTAATGCCTATTTACTGGTCAAAACTGTTGGATTAGACAATGATTGTTTTTAACAAGACTTCAGTGCAAGGAGAAGATGTGAAGGCATACATACATACATACATACATACATACGCTAAATAAACCACACAGCTGAAGGCACAGTCGAGTAAGACACTTTTTCTGCTGCAATAAAATCATTAGCTTGCAGAAGACTGCTTAGAAATCGCACAAACACTCCCCGCAGCACATCACAATGTTTGATGTTATTGCTTGATATAGCTTGTCCACAGGTATCCTAGGAGCTTGTGTTTTTTTGACAGGGAGGGGCAGGTAGTGGGTGGAATGGCAGTGGGCATTAGTGTGCCCATGGGCAGCCAATGGATGGGTAAATAACCTATCAACGCTGCCACGTCTTTTTCATTAAAAGTGAGTGTAGGTGAGAACCTCTAAACATATGCAATCTCCCAGATTCTAATTAGGGCGTCATTCTGGGGAGACATCCTTCGGTGGGTGGCAGCTGGGGTAGGACAGAGCGTGTGTGTTCTACATTTGCAGTAAAAACAAAAGAAATATATATTTAAAATTAAGGAGGGTGGCAGTTTTTCACCAATAGACGGCTTGCTTGTGTAGTGAATGGATTTCATTTAAAAAAAAAACAAATATTATGATTTAATCAACGCCTTTATATTATTGATAAAATGCTCGAAATTAGTTTTTTTATAGGGAAGGGTAATGTAACTCATTATATGTACTTTTAGCGCCATCTCGTGGTACTTTATGGCATTTTCCGGTCTTACTATATGATGGCACGCCACATAGCAGGCGAAATTATATTAATTTGTTAAAATATTAGCTACTTTGCTAACAAGACATATCAGGTGCAAAACAAAAGTTGTGCAAAAGCAGCAACTTAGGAGAAGGAGTACACATATTCATCTTGGTAGCATTCAACTTTTTCTGGGGTTATACTTTCTGTGACTGCAGGGGTCCTCCGGGCTGACCTGAAATGCTTTTTACAATAACAAAGGTTCATAGGTGACCAAACACTGCATGTTAAAGGCGCATGGACATTTAAAAGCTGCAGGTGATTACTCTTAACAGTGATCATGCGAGTGTTGGAAGTTTGACTCAGGTGGTAGTTCTGCATCAACGGCAAATTTGGATTGTTATTTGTGACCCTCCTATATCGCCCTTTTAAGATGTGGGTCCCTCCCAATGTAACGCCCTTTTAAGATAATAAAAGGAGCAGCTGTGGCACGTGCATCAGAAAGGCTGCAGACTCCAATCATGGAGCATCCGTTGTCTCTGTCTCTCCTTCTGGGCCTGCAGGCCTACACCGTGTGATCGTGGTCCTGCAGGCCTACACTGTGTGATCGTGGTCCTGTAGCCCTGGCCTGCAGGCCCACGCTGTGTGCTCATGGCCCCGCAGTCCCTGCTCATCTGGGCTCTCAGACCAGCCTGTTGCTCTGAGTCCAGTCAGGCACCCCCTTCCAGGATGCTGCCGGCATCCAAGGTGCTCCGGAACCCAGGCTGTGTCCCCACAGCCTCACAGTGTCCTACCCTGTGAACAAGTAAGTCCGTGTGACCCCGGCACTACAGCATGCTGCTTGGCCCCACAGCACCAGTGAGGCCAGTCGTGTGACCACCGCCGGCCCCACAATAATGGCAACGAAGAGGAGGAATAGCCCCTGCGATGTGCCCCGTCCCTGCTGTCCCTCATTTTTCCACCAAAAAAAGGAGGGAGGAAGGAGGAACGGCATCCACCACTCGGGAAGAGAGGGGTGGATGCCATGCCTGGTGCCCTGCCAGCTGATCCTCCCTGGCGTGGCCCTCTGAAAGGGGGGTGCTCGTGCAGCCAGTGTGGGGGTCTGCCTGCAGCCCCTGCGGCATCGGCTGCCGTGAGGAAGAAAGAAATGGAACGGCCACAGCCGCAAGGAAGAAATGGAACTCCCGCCTGGGGGAGAAAGTTTAACTGTCCCCCAATGGGAAATAAGGGACAGTGAGTGCCCCATGCAAACTGCAGGGCCCGCCTGAATACCCCCACCCTGCCGGTGTAGGCTGAGTAGTGTGGGTTCACTTTGCTTCTCTTAGCAGATCCCTACCTAAGTAATAAATCACAGACAACCTATGTGTATGGAAAAGTTGTAGGCCGTAGGCATTTTATTTTCTTACAGAAAATCCAACACACAAAAATCAATACACTGCCATGTGCTTTTGGGCACATTGTGTCCAGTCCCGAAGTTGCCCAAGGCTCCTCCTGAGTCCTTGTTATCCCTGGGCCTTCGTTCCTGGGCACATGCCACCTACGACGTGTCTTGGACCGTGTACCAAAAGAGTACTCAGCGTTCCTTCTTCTGCCTGCTCCTTCTTTTCTTGGACCATGTACCGAAAGAGTACTTGGCGTTCTTACTTCTGCTTGCTCCTTCTTTCTTGGACCGTGTACCGAGAGAGTACTTGGCGTACCTGCTCCTGCCTGCACCCTTCTTCTTCCTTTATTATTGTAGGGTGGGTTGGGTGGAAAACGTTTTTCCTTCCCCTGCTCCAGGCACTAAGAGCTTACCCGAGAGAGGTGAGCTCTTACCTGGTTTGTGCCGCCTCTCCTTTTCCAGGCTTACTTATACCCCCCACGGCCTTTTGTTCCTTCCTGGGGGCGGCCGTGTTACCCCCCTGACCCTTTGCTGTTACATTTCGCACCGTCCCAGGTGCTGTTTCCTGCCCTTCCTGGGCTTTTGTTTCTTGTGGCGCCGTTCGGACGCCCCTCCCTACGCTTTCGCGCCGTTTTCCCCCACCCCGCGCCTAAACTCCCAGACCCTCTATCGTCCCGCATTTCATGCGGCCCGGGACCTGGGTCACACTCGACGTACACCCGGGCCATCCCGCGGTTAAGACTGCAGCGCTCCTGTCCTCGAAGCGGATATGGAGGGACATGAAGGCCCTCAGGTGAATCCGGGCACAGCTGGCGGTGAGTGAAGGAAATGAAGCGTGGCATGCCCTACAATGAAAATATGAAAAGGCCACACTGCACACTGGCAGTGCAGTGTTGCTGGGCCTCCAGCGGTGAATTGCAAAGCGCTCCATGACGGCGCCGGGACATAAATTAAGTGCTCCGTGTGGGACCAGCACCAAAAAAGAATAACAAATTGGCTGCCCGCAGTGATTGGCAACACGGGGCAGTGCCTGCCTGCACCGTGCCATGCTGTCAAATCTCCGGAAGTGTAACTAACAAGCACAGGGTTGCAGCTCAGAGAGAGTGCTTGTGCACCCTCTGCCACTAAAATACGTGGCACCAGCACCCTGCCACTGGTGTGCACCCTTTGCTATGGGCAGCTTCCTGCCCATGCTTCTGCCTGGAGGAGAGAACTAAACAGCAAATGGCCTCATCACCCAGCCACTGGTGTCACCCCGCCTGAACAGCAAATGGCCCAGTGACACTCCTGTCTGCAGGAGCATGTCAAAAAAGTGGAGTGAGATACATGCTGCCACCCATGCCCTGCCAACATGAAATGTCGCAGCCTAGATGACCTGCTACCCGCGTCTTGCTGCCTGCCCAATATCAAGGGACTAAGCCGATGCGGCCCCTGGTGCTCCAGGTGTAGCTTTACGAGCCTTTGAACTGTACCATCAATGGACCTGGACCTGTAGTAATGACTATCCAGAAGTGGTCTCCTGCAGTCCTGCAAGTGCTCGGAATATACTCAGCAAACATGTGTTTAGATGCCGTGAGCCTGCTTGTAGATTATGTGCTTAAAGCGGTCCTAGTTAAAGGGATGTGAAGCTGTGCTCCCGTAGTTTGTAGGCATGCTCTGAGTGGGGCCAGCAGCTAGCAATGGAGCTTTTCAGTGGTTGACGTTCCACTTGCCCCAGGTTAAGAAAGGGTCCTGTAAAATGTGGTAGAACTGCCACCATTCCACCAGAGGTTCACCAGCCATGACTGTCACCCGCCGAGTATGTTTAGAGTGTGTTAGTATGTTTTATGTCAGCAACTGAGTCCCTATGTATGTGTCAGTGGCATATCCTATCTGTCTTCCCTATAATTCCCAAGTGGTATACATATTGTCGTTCTGTAACAGGGGGTGGGGGTTGGGGGGTGGGGTATCATGTATGTTTCAGCAACGTTTGTTTTGTTCGTTATGAAAAAGGAGGAGTGTGATGTGTGGCCCTCCCATGTGTGTTGCCCTATTAAGATGGGCCATAAGACGCTAATAAAAGGAGCCCTTGCAGGCACGTGGATCAGAAAGGCTGCAGACTCCAACCATGGAACATCTGTTGGCTCTGTCTCGCATCTGGGCCTACAGGCCTACACTGTGTGATCACGGTTCTGCAGGATCATGCCGTGTGATCATGGCCCTACAGGCCCCGCTGGTCTGGGCTCCCAGACCAGCCTGGTGCACTGGGTTCAGCCCAGGCACCCACCTTCCAGGATGCTCCGGCATCCAAGGTGCTCCGGCACCCAGGCTGTGTCTCCACAGCCTCACAGGATCCTACCCTGTGACCAAGTAAGTCCAGGTGACCCCGGCACACCAACATGGTGCTTGGCCCCCCACATTGTGGATGAGTGGGTGTTATAGGGCAGAAGAGGTGCTCCAGAACATTCCAGGACCTAGAATAGCCATTGGGCAAGTGGCCAAGCTGCAATGGTGACCTTCCTGAGAAGAACCTTGTACAAGAATTCAGCAGTATTCTGAAACAGGCTTCCTCGAGCGATTGGGGTCCTTGGCGTATTGTAGGCTGCCTGATGTGTGAGAGGGGTGTGTGATCTGCTGCAAACAATGGGGGCAGATTGCTGGAACAGATGATTACGGGTCTCGTCCCAGCCAGACCACGAAAGAAAAGTAGGACTGGTGCAGAAACGTCGCTATTCGCTCTATGACCGTTTTCCTGATGGATAGAAGCATTGGGAAGACCGCCATCACTGGGAGGTAGGGTGAGGCTTGGGGTGGCTCTCAGACTGTCACCAGCAGGAGAAATGAAGGGGGGGGGCTTCTCCTTCCCCTTTCCGAGGGCAGCTTTCGTTATGTTCTGAAACAGTATCTCTGCACTTAGGATATTAAGGGGACCCCCCCCCCCCATCCCCACCCTCACACGTAACCCTCCACCCATTATTTTCCATTACCAATCCTTTCTGATCACCGGGTACACGTTGTCTATGGAAGAGAGAGAGAGAGAGAGAGAGAGACAGAGAGAAAGGAGAGAGAGAGAGAAGGGGGGAGAGAGAGAGAAAGGAGAGAGAGAGAGAGAGAGAGAGAGAGAGAGAAAGAGGGAGAGAGAGAGAGAGAGAAAGGAGGGAGAGAGAGAGAGAGAAAGGAGAGAGAGAGAGAGAGAGAGAGAGAAAGGAGAGAGAGAGAGAGAGAGAAAGAGGGGGAGAGAGAGAGAGAAAGGAGGGGGAGAGAGAGAGTGAGAGAGAGAGAAAGGAGAGAGAGCGAGAGAGATGAGAGAGAGAGAGGAGAGAGAGAGAGAGAGAGAGAGAGAGAAAGGAGGGGGAGAGAGAGAGAGAGAAAGGAGAGAGAGAGAGAGATAGAGAGAGGGAGAGAGAGAGAGAGAGAAAGGAGAGAGAGAGAGAAAGGAGGGGGAGAGAGAGTGAGAGAGAGAGAGAAAGGAGGGGGAGAGAGAGAGAGAGAGAGAAAGGAGAGAGATAGAGAGATAGAAAGGAGAGAGAGAGATAGATAAGAGAAAGGAGAGAGAGAGAAAGGAGGGAGAGAGAGAGAAAGGAGAGAGGGAGAGAGAGAAAGAGAAAGGAGAGTGAGAAAGAAAGAGAGAGAGAGAGAGAAAGGAGAGAGAGATATAGAAAGGAGAGAGAGAGAGAAAGGAGAGAGAGAGAGAGAGAAATGAGGGAGAGAGAGAGAGAGAGAAAGGAGAGAGAGAGAGAAAGGAGAGAAAGAGAGAGAGGGAGAGAGAGAGGGAGAGAGAAAGGAGGGAGAGAGAAAGGAGAGAGCGAGAGAGAAAGGAGAGAGAGAGAGAGAGAGAGAGAGAGAGAATATACGATGTGATCTCTTGAGATATCAAGTATTGGGAGAGTGGGGATTATGCCTTTTCTGCACTGAAATACCTTCCCAGGCTCTGTTATGCCCTGTATGCCTTTGTGCTTGGTTTGCTTACGTTGTGTGATGTTAAGCTATGCTATGCTACGTCAGATGGCACTATGATAGGGTGCGAACTCCAGACCCTCAACTAATAGATGGAATAATATTATTAATACAAATATGTCAAATGGGCTATCCATGCAAGACAGGCTCAAGGAAGTACTTTCAAAACTGTCATGCTTGTGAGATGAGGATGCAACGCTTGCATGGACTCATTAATTTCAGGGCCAAAACAAGCGCGTCAATATTGGCATGGGTGGTAATGTTGTTCAATCCAGATAAATTAAACACCATCACCAAGGAGGGTGGCATACCGCCAGCACTGTCTTATTACAGTGAAGGCTTTGTCCACTGCCAGGGTGCATGGCAGGGCACCGTTTGTAAAAACAATAAGTGCCGGACCCAAATATTTTCTAGCACGCCCATGACACGTCAGGATGGGCAGCTTCCTGCCCACTGTTGCCCACTGTTGCCACCAGCCATGGCTACTCCCCATGCTGGCAAAGCAGGAATTCCCACTGGCTTATTGTGGCTGACGGATGTACTGACTACATCAGAAGTGTGATTTACAAATGCCAGTCAACATACACATAACATGACATACTCGTCACGTCTTGACATGAGACGCATGTTTAAGTGTGTCTTTAAACACAATCATCATTTACATGTTGCTCTGATTCTATGGGTGTTTATTATGTGACTGGCAGTTAAAATAATACATCTACCAAAACACCACATCATGATGAAACAGAGTCTAAGACACAAAGTACCGGGGATCAGAAATAGGGGACAAACACCCCCACAAATTAAACCCTGATACATTTATTTTATTTAGCATGTTTAAAGTGCTCACACAGCCCACGAGCATCGAGGCGCTTTTAAGGAATGCGTAATTATTTTTTTTTGTCTTAGTTGCATATTTATAACACGCTTAAATACCCAGAGGTTTTTAAGTATGGACCCAGGGATCGAACCTGTGTTGTTTCATGTGGTCTTGCTTCCAAGGCGAGCATGTTGCCGCTGAGCTATCCATTCCGGGACGAACAAAAGCATTGCCATAGAGATTCCAGGATAAATAACAGATCTTAATGCGCCACTGCAGCTAAATGCTGGAATAGTTGCTTACAACCTTTCCCATAGTTTTTTCTATCGTGCTCGGTAGCTCTTACCTTATTAAGGGCCTCATTACACGGATGGCGGTAGGGATTACCAGTACCGGTAAAACACCGGTACCGGTAAATCCCTACCGCCTTACTACGAGGTCCCTTAGCGGGTTGGAGCTTTAACGCCTGCTTTTTGCAGGCGTTAAAATCCAACCCGCTAAGGGACCTCGGAGCTAATTACGGCACCGCAAAATTGCGGTGCCGTAATTAGCGCCTTCCCCATTCCCATAGAGCCCTATGAGGCAGAAATGGGAATGGGGAAGGGAAATGGCGGAAGGGGGATTTAAAAAAAATAAAATCTCCAATCACTGAACTTGAGGCTGCGATTGGGATGAAGCAATTGCTTCAAAATCATGGCTCTATCATTGATTGCTGAATCGGGAAGGCTGAAGATCACCCAATCCAACTGGACTCTAAACTGCCGTCGACAGCCTGAGCCCTTTTGAAGCCCATCACGCAATCAGCTTCACTCCCACTAAGTACGCCGGTCTGGTACTGCCTGAGCTGTCAACCTATTATAGACTAGAGTTTGGACCATTTCACCCATGCATGGCTAATTGTCTGCAGATCCTCTTTTTCTTATTAGGGAGGTTCAGGTCCCATCTTAGATAAATACATCTTGACCACACCGCAGTGTCTTTCCTTATCTACCTACTCTGGTGCTCTGTGCTCCCTACTGCCTCTCGTCTCCACCCTCTCATGTTGCCAAAGTTTGGAATCCAGAGCTTACACACAACCTCGAATATCCATTCAGGGAAGTTCAGGGAACTTTTTAAGTTCACAGACAAACTAGGGCGGGCCACGGTTATTTATTTTATTTATTTATTTGTTTATATTTGTAAAGCACATTAGCAGCCCAATGGCATCGAGGCACTGTTGCATGTCTTAGTTACAACGATGTCAACCACAAACTCCATGAATGAACATGATTCATTGTTCATGACTTTGACCATGGTTCATCATTGGAAACCACGGATGTTCCGTGGATCAAGAACTGACCATGAACATCCTTGGTCAAATGATGCCCCTGAACCCAAAATGTTTGTATAACCACGAATAACCATGTATAGTGTGCTCCTTTCCCAGAGGTAGTCTCTCCCCATGTGGAGAGGGGACGGCAGCCGCTACCTGATTCTAACCATGGGAGTACCACATGGGGGGAGGGAGAACCACATGAGGGGAGGCGACCCTCAAGGGCATAACACAGAATCATCAGATGAAAACAAATATCCCCTTCTCCCTTTTAGGGATATTCCCTCCATGTCTCATGCCTTTATGGCTTATTCTGATAGTTCTCACCAACCAACCACAAAACTTACTGAGGATAACTTTCAGTATGACATGTCAAGAATTGCCTATCATTCCCATGTATATGGGAGTACTGGGGCGAGGAAGATGACTGGAGCGATACAGATCACTGATGCAGAGAAGCTGGAGACATGCATTAGTGGTTGTAGGTGTCTAACAAACACTGAGACATTTAAAGGGATTGTACCTAGAGAATTTAGAGAGAGAGAGTCAGGGCTCCCGACTCATGTCGGGAAACTGGAGGTAGCAGAAGGTCACCCAGAAGGAACCAGCTGAGGGAGACAGCGTTCATGGAAGTCCTACTGGGAGTGAAGCCACGTGTAAGCGTTGGGAGTGAGGGAAGAGGAAAGGCCACCCTGATGCCATAGTAACCATAGAGCAGGAGAAATGCAAGCCATCCGTGATGACCAGAGAGAGGAAGCAGCGAAGATGCAAGGTGCTGTGGAGCAGTAGAACAAAGCCAGTGAGCCTGCAGCAGGGAGCTTGAACACCGGGACGCTTCGCTCGGAGCATCATGTGGGAAAGCAAAACACTAAACAAGTTGAAGCAAGCCCACAACAGGGAATGGGATGCTGGGGTGAATGTGTAGAACTGATGAATGTGAGAACGGATCAGGCCCCAATATCTGGGGAAAAGAGAAACCAATTGGAAGAGTGAAGAAAAGAGAAAACAGTTACGCACCTGGAACCCACACCCACATATGAAAGAGTTGTATTACATGAGAAAGCCCTGGCAGGAGAGCATACCATGCAAAGTCATGTTTACAAGTGTGAGAAGTAAAGCACGTGCGAAAGCCTTGGCAGGAGAGCATACCAGGAAAAGTCAAGTTTGCAAGTGTAAGAAGTGAAGCACATGAGAAAGGCCTGCCAGGAGAATATACCAGGCAAATCCAAGTATAGAAAGCGAATCCTAAGGAAGTCCCATGCCCTTAGAACCTTGAAGTATATTGAATGTAAAAGAAGCCTGGCAGGGTAGTATACCAGGTGTTCTGCAAGCCTGGGACCTGCACCCAAGTTGTAACACTATAAAAAGGGATTTATGAGGAAGACACAGACCATTGAGATTCTGAATTGTTTTAAACGTTTTGTGTCATGGAAAGAAACCTGGGGAAGGGAGTCATCTCCTGGAACTGTGAACATTATCATTTGAAACCATTTTGTTGGAGCTAACCATTTCCTTTAAACACATTTGTGCACTTTCAAGACCAGAGACAAAGCCCTTAGCACCGTATAGTTACTTTCAGAGTGTGAGGGCTAAGATAGGTGTCAGACAACCTCGCTCCAAGCTCCGCCCCTATGTTGCCTATATGTTGGGAACCAGAGATGACGACATGTGCAGTCCCAGTCAGTGTGCCATTACCGCAGAGAACCTTTGAGGCAAGATACCCATTAAGGAAACCCCATCTAACTGAACGGAGACATAGCACTCTTTTGGATGAAAACCAGAAGAAATGTGCATTTGAACACAGAAAGGAGCCTGATGACATCACATGAAATGGATTGAAGAGGGAAAATCGAGATCAAACTCCTGCCCACTCACCCCAGGCACATCAACAGACAGAACAGCAGGAAGAATAAGGAGCGCACTCTTCATTTTGCACCAGGCCCCAGTGCACCCATGGGTGACAAATATGCTGAAAGATACCCACTTCACCAACACTGCAACCTACATGCTACATTAGCCTCAATGTGGCAATACCAGAATCTACAAAACATAAGAATTCCTGTTTAACGGCCTACAGATGAATAAACCTAATCAAATGGCACAGTGTAAAGCCATGCTTCAGGAAAATTACGGCCAATTACACTTGTCTCACTAAACACCAGCCGCAGTGTGGATTTGTGCTGACTTCAGCAATGTGCCTCGCAAACCCAGGAGCAGCTCAAGGCCTTGCAGTAAGATAAGATTCCTTTCTTTGAACGACAGTGAACTCTGGCAGACAAGCATTTTTCTTCACAAATACGAGTAATTCAGAGCAGAACACCAAGGGCCCAGTGTTTTTTTTGCAAGATCCAGACATCATTTGAAACATAACTGTAACATGAATGGCTCAGCTCTGGCCAATGAACGCTGAGGGCCCAGGGGCGAAAAGCCTGTTCAGCTAAAACTAATGAGAACAAATTCACAATGCAACAATTTTAGAATACGGTAATGAGGGAGGAGCAGCCAAGCCAGTGTCATGATGCCTACCCCCGGGCATCAGGACCAAGGCCCTCAGCTCCGGGAGCAGGCATCCAGACATTTGTTTAAACCTCAGTAGCCCCGGCTAGGGGCTGTCTGGGTTCAGTCCTGGTGCCTTAGGCGCCAGGCTCATCATAGAAATCAGTCCTGGCGCCATAGGCGCCAGGCTCATAGACTTTACTTACCTGATGCAGACCATGCTGCAAAAGAGTCCAAGCCTACATGAGGCCTGGATGGGACTATTTTGTTACAGGGACTATTTTTTACTCGGGCGTGGTCTAGGGAACTTCTTACCTGGAACTACTTTGGAGGCTATTTAAACCACACCCGAACAGCAGCACATGCTTCGCGTTATTCTGCATCCAGCAGCGTGACGCTCACTGTGCCTGCAGCCAGCATCCAGTCTTCTGCCACGCCCGCGTGCCTGCAGCCAGTATCCAGTTTCCTGCCACCCCAGCCTCGAATCCGGAGCTCCTAGAATAAAGAAGAAGAAAAGGACAAGGTTAGAAAATGAACTTATTTCAAATTCCTCACCTAATTCCGGAACCATTTCATCTCCGGACCTGGAAAGTACATCAGTCCTGCACGCGTCGCTTCGCCAGCTCCAGCACGTCGCCATACTCACCAGTTCTCATAGCATCTTTCGATCCGGCACTGTCTCCATCATTTCTTCGGCGTAATCCGGCACCTATGGGACACAAGAAAAAACAAGGTGAGCCAAGGGAATCAACAAATACAATCTCTTACCACCATAGATTTACCACCGGCTGTATTATTCCATAACTCTCCACATTTTCATATGCCACATCTGTAAAGAGGGAGAAAAACAACACGTAACGCATGCAATAGTTACCGGACAGCGTTGGGTAACACAGACTCTTACCTGAACGCCAGCAGCAGCTACAAGACCTTCTTCTCACGAACTCAGTTGCAACTTAAGGAAGGAAGGGGACAAGAGTGAACATCGGGCACATTGAACTCTTTGAACTTGATACTTACCAATCCCGCCAGAGACTTCAGAGTCAATGCTTACCGGAACTCTCCCAACGCCTTCAAACCAGTGAAGTAACTGGTATCTACGCGCCCCGGCAAGACACGCAGGATGGAGAGCTCATCTTTTACGAACATAAGGTGAGGTTACTAAGGGAATATCGGAGGTGATTAGTGTGGGAGACCGAGAACAGTTGGGAGGCCATCACTAAAACCCACAGGTGGTTAATCCCTGTCTCCACTTGCAGGAAAATACTTCTTCGGGTCCAGCAGACAAGACTAGGTGGGCCAGTCCAGACAGTCATCTCTGCACTACGCATCACGTTGAAGGAGACCGCAGCTGTCCGGGTCCGATCGACACCCCTGTGGGGTCCTGGTGAGCGTAACAGAACGCGATGCCTCTCTACAAATACCCACCCGGGTGTTATCGAAACCTCGGAAACCGACCAACTGGCCCAATTATTGGGGGAACTTAGGGCGGAGGTACATGCCGCTCGCCAAGAGACTAATGCCCTCAGGAGAGAACTGAGCGCACGGATGATCTTGCTAGTTAACTACTGCAAAACCAACCTGGGCAAAGGCCCCGACCTGGATATGGGGGAAACCCAACCCCCGTTTCATCAAGCAATCCATAGCAAGTGGTTCTACCAGGAAATATTCTGTTAGCTCCACCCGAACGCTTTGCTGGGGACCCCAAAAGGTTTGCCATGTTTATGAACCAATGCCGCTTTCACTTTTTATGCAGACCGGGAGCATTTCCAAATGACCAAGCCAAAGTAGCCTTTGTATTGTCATATCTTAGTGGCAGCGCAGCGGATTGGTCCATTCCATTAGTTAACCAGGATGATCCTCTTCTCCGGGATTTTCAGGGTTTTCAAAGGAGCAGGGGAAAACTATTCGCCAGACACTCACAGGGTCAAGCCCTGGACAACGAACTTTTATCCTTACGACAAGGTTACCAGGATCTGCTAACCTATATTGCAACCTTCAATAGGTTGGTGGTGGTGGAAGCCGGGTGGCCAGAGGAAAAACGAATTACATTGTTTCATCGTGGACTTTGGGGAGAACTCAAAGATGTCTTGGCTCAAGTTATGAACCCACCTCAGGATTGCACAGAATTTATAGACTTAGTGGTCCAGCTAGACCACCAACTTCAGAACCGAAAGACTGATCGAGCTAAGTTCGAGAACCGGGTATTGGTTAAACCCAACGTTGCCCCCAAAGGAACAGATGCATCTGAACATATGCAGATCGGGGGGGTTAAAGGACCCTTAACTCAAAAGGAAAGAGAAAGAAGACGACAGATGCAGTTGTGTCTGTACTGTGGAACCTCAGGACATTTTCTACGGGATTGCCCTACAAAACCACCCAAGAAGGTGGTAGGAGTTGCTGATAAAAGCCACATAGAGCCTGATTCGGGAAACGACCACGCCCGACAAGCGTAGAGGTCCGCTTTCCGAGCTTAAAGAAGGACACTCAGACCTCGCAGCTGATCCTCCCAATGGTCCTATTTGATCCCAGGCAGCCATCACGTATGCACGCAGTAAGGGCATACAAAGATAGCGGGGCCGTAGGAAACTATATGGACCACAAATTGGTGTCAAGGATGAATCTACCTCTTTGCAAAAAGACCACTTCGGATGTCATCACCACAGTTGATGGAACTGAGATTGCCTCGGGGCCTGTAACTCATTCCACTACAGAGATGACACTGTTGAGTCAAGATGGGCATCGAAAAACTATTGTTTTTGATCTAATCAAAGTCCACAGTTCCAGATAATACTGGGGATGCCATGGTTGGAAACACATAATCCTTGTATAGATTGGCGAGAGAAGAGAATAACCTTGCCGGAATGTGCACACACCTGTTACCCGGAGAAAACTTTGAACAAAGGCCTGGCTACAGTCGTTAACCCAATCGTGCAGTTACCTCAGGAATACCAAGAATTTCAGGATGTTTTTCAAAAAAGAACAGGCCAATACATTACCTCCTCACAGATCATACGATTGTCAAATTGACCTCCTACCTGGTGCACAACCCCCATGCAGTAGAATCTACGCCCTCACGGAACCTGAAAATCGTCACCTATGGCAATAGTTGGACCAATGCCTTGCTAATGGCTTTATTCATCCTTCCAAGTCTCCTGCATCCTCACCTTTATTCTTCGTGCCAAAAAAGGAAGGCGACCTTAGAACATGCATAGATTACCGCGCATTAAATCAGATTACGGTAAAAAAACGATACCCATTGCCTCTGATCCCCGAATTACGAGACCAAGTAAAGGATGCTTGTATCTACACTAAATTAGATCTCCGAGGGGCATATCATCTGGTACGTGTCAAGAAAGGCGACGAATGCAAGACTGCCTTTCGCACCAAGTACAGATTATTTGAATATCAGGTGAAGCCCTTCCGGTTGTGCAATGCACCAGCAGCCTTCCAGTATTTTATGAACAATGTCCTTCGTGAACTCATTGACGTCTGTGTCGTCGTATACATAGATGATATTCTAGTGTACTCCTCCTCAGAATCAGACCATGTTAAGCACGTGCGTGCAGTCCTTGAGAAACTACGCCAGCACAAGTTATATGCAAAATTGGAAAAATGTGTTTTTCATGCTACAGAAGTTGAATTTCTTGGATTTATCCAGACTCCAAAAGGAGTCCGAATGGACTCTCGAAAGGTGGACGCAATTCTCAAGTGGCCATCACCCAGTTCAGTCAAAGGGGTACAAAGCATGCTCGGATTTGCTCATTTCTACCGCAGATTCAGTCCGGACTTCTCCCATGTTGTACACCCCATCACAGCACTTTTGCGAAAAAACAAACGCTTCTTGTGGACCGAAGAGGCTGAAAAGGCCTTCCAAGAGCTGAAAGCGAAATTCACATCAGCACCTGTCTTAAAGCATCCACACCCTGAGCTTCCATACATAGTAGAAACTGATGCATCCAGTTTAGCCATGGGAGCTGTCCTGTCCCAGAAGGATCCTGAAACCGGTCAACTTCACTCAGTAGCGTTTTGGTCCAGAAAGTTCTCAGCACCTGAGTTAAACTATGCGGTTACCGATAAAGAGCTATTAGCCATCAAATCCGCCTTTAAGGCTTGGCGGCACTTTCTTCTTGGTGCCAGTCATACTATTACCGTAATCACCGATCACCGGAACCTGCAGTATTTAAAAACAGCCAAAGCCCAATCATCGCGACAACTTCGATGGGCATTGTTCTTTGCCGAATTCGATTTCATGATCACTTATCGACCAGGCTGCAAAAATTGGCAAAGCAGATGCATTATCCCGAATAGGGATGGGAGAAGCATATGCAAACCCGGAACCGGTGCCAATAATTCCCAAGCAAATAATTCTTGGCATAACTACTCTACAGACACTAGAAGATATTCATTCAAGAATCCAATAACTCTTCGATCCAGAAACCCTGCAGGACTGGGTAAAGAAAGGCCCGGACTACTCAGTCGTCAATGACCTACCTTACTATCAAGGACGACTGTTTCTACCACACAAGGAAATACAAGAACTAGTCATCTCCAATTACCATGACACCCTGATGGAAGGGCACCCTGGTATCGCAAAAACTGAAGCGAAAATTAAGAGACAGTTCTGGTGGCCCACTTGGCGAAAAGATGTGAAGTCATTTGTGATGTCTTGTGGCATTTTCGCCCAAAACAAAAGCCAGAAGAAAAAACCTGCTGGCCTTTTACAACCTTTGGATATTCCACCTACACCATGGCACACCTTGTCTTTAGACTTTATTTCAGATCTACCTCCATGTAATGGATTTAACATCATCCTAGTTATTGTGGAACTTTTTTCCAAGATGGCCCACTTTATTCCTTTAAAGGGGTTACCTTCTGCTTCGATTCTGGCCAAGGAGTTCCTCGAAAACATTGTTCGATTACACGGATTCCCTTCCGTATTGGTTTCTGACGGAGGTAGTCAATTTATCTCGCATTTTTGGAAGAAATGTTGTCAACTGGCACAAATCGACGTGAGGCTATCAACAAGTCACCATCCCCAGACCGATGGTCAAACGGAAAGGACCAACCAGACCCTTGAACAGTACCTACGCTGCATGCTACACCAGACTGAAAACAATTGGAAAGATATTTTATGGATTTCCGAGTACGCATACAATAACTCTGTACATTCAGGAACCGGACAAAGCTCTTTTTATACCATATATGGATATCACCCTCGAACCTCGAGAACTCGATGGCTGGCTACAAAACATATACCTCTGAAGGGAACTCGTACTTTTAATCCTAGATATCTGGGACCTTACACCATTAAGGCCATTATCAACCCGGTGGCCGTCAAATTGGAATTACCCTCTAATATGCAAATTCATCCTGTCTTTCATGTTTCACTTCTAAAACTAGTTCAACCAGGGACAAGATTAACCAAACCACCTGACCCCATCTTGATAGATGGAGAACCTGAATTTGAGGTAAAAAATATCCTGAACTCCAAGATGATTAAATCAAAACTTTTTTATTTGATCGATTGGAAGGGCTACGGACCACAAGAAAGATCATGGGAGCCTAGCGACCACGTTCATGAACCTCGGTTGATGAAAAGATTCCATCGGAACTTCCCAGACAAACCGGGGCCAGGGGGAAGAACAACCTTAGGAGGGGCCTTAGGGGGGAGCGCTGTCATGATGCCTAACCCCGGGCATCAGGACCAAGGCCCTCGGCTCCGGGAGCAGGCATCCAGACATTTGTTTAAACCTCAGCAGCCCCGGCTAGGGGCTGTCTGGGTTCAGTCCTGGCGCCGTAGGCGCCAGGCTCATCATAGAAATCAGTCCTGGCACCATAGGCGCCAGGCTCATAGACTTTACGTACCTGATGCAGACCATGCTGCAAAAGAGTCCAAGCCTACATGAGGCCTGGATGGGACTATTTTGTTACAGGGACTATTTTTTACTCGGGCGTGGCTCTAGGGAACGTCTTACCTGCAACTGCTTTGGAGGCTATTTAAACCACACCCGAACAGCAGCACATGCTTCGCGTTATTCTGCATCCAGCAGCGTGACGCTCACCATGCCTGCAGCCAGCATCCAGTCTTCTGCCACGCCCGCGTGCCTGCAGCCAGTATCCAGTCTTCTGCCACGCCCGCCTCGAATCCGGAGCTCCTAGAATAAAGAAGAAGAAAAGGACAAGGTTAGAAAACGAACTTATTTCAAATTCCTCATCTAATTCCAGAACCATTTCATCTCCGGACCTGGAAAGTACATCAGTCCTGCACGCGTCGCTTTGCCAGCTCCAGCACGGCGCCATACTCACCAGTTCTCACAGCATCTTTCGATCCGGCACTGTCTCCATCATTTCTTTGCCGTAATCCGGCACCTATGGGACACAAGAAAAAACAAGGTGAGCCAAGAGAATCAACAAATACAACCTCTTACCACAATAGACTTACCACCGGCGGTATTATTCCATAACTCTCCACATTTTCATATGCCACATCTGTAAAGAGGGAGAAAAACAACACGTTAACGCATGCAATAGTTACCGGACAGCGTTGGGTAACACAGACTCTTACATGAACGCCAGCAGCAGCTACGAGACCTTCTTCTCACGAACTCAGTTCCAACTTAAGGAAGGAAGGGGACAAGAGTAAACATCGGGCACATTGAACTCTTTGAACTTCATACTTACCAATCCCGCCAGGGACTTCAGAGTCAATACTTACCGGAACTCTCCCAACGCCTTCAAACCAGTGAAGTAACTGGTATCTACGCGCCCCTGCTAGACACTCAGGATGGAGAGCTCATCTTTTACGAACATAAGGTGAGGTTACTAAGGGGATATCGGAGGTGATTAGTGGGGAGAGCGAGAACAGTTGGGAGGCCATCACTAAAACCCACAGGTGGTAAATCCCTGTCTCCACTTAAAGGAAAATACTTCTTCGGGTCCAGCAGACAAGACTAGGCGGGCCAGTCCAGACAGTCATCTCTGCACTACGCATCACGTTGAAGGAGACCGCAGCTGTCCGGGTCCGATCGACACCCCTGTGGGGTCCAGGTGAGCGTAACAGCCAGCCCACTGACACCAAGGTTCAAATGTCCAATGATCAGGCTTCCTATAAGGGCACTATAGGCCACCTACCACTTAGCAGCCAATCTCAGGATGAGGTTTCTGGGAGCTGGTCCAATTTTGTGATGTCAGCCTGATGTGTGTTACAAAGCTGGCTTGCAAGCCAAGCCCGGGGGTTACAGTGCCTGGATTTTCGCTGTGCACGAAGCCATGTTTGTTTTTTCTTTGCTGCCCAGAAATTAAACAGTTTGGAACGTGCTGCTTCTTTCTTGGACTCAGCTGCATTTCCTTCTTGGGCAAAATGGGAGGTGTTGGGGCCTCCCATACCCCGGGACCTCCAGATGCCCTGGTGGGGTCCAACTTCTCCCCAACAAGTTGGTGCCCTCTGTGAGGCGCATTGCTCACTGTAAGGCCCTTGGTGAATGGGCACTGACTGCACAAGCCCTGCATTGAACTGCCCTCTCCGCCGCTGACCCAAGGAAGCTGTGGGGCCCTTGCCTGCACCTGAAGACCACCGGAAGATGCATTTACCGGGTAAAGGCATCGGGGACCACTTGGAATTATCCCGCTTAAGGGCAGGTGAGAGCCCTGCAGAAGAAGGGGTCCTGTGACGCGCCTTGATGGGGGGTCCGGTAGCAGAACAAGTGTCAGTGCAACCTAGGGAATTTAAGTACAAGTCCAAGCAACCAGCAACATAGGCTTTGAGGGGAGGGTGTGATTGTGTGGGGTAACAATGGGCAAATGTTTTAAGTATTAGGAAGTATTGTTGATAAGTATGTTATAGAAATGTTAAATTGCATTGTCTGGATAGGGGCTGGAGCTTTTGTGTGTAGGGAGTGTTCGTTCTTCGAGGTAAAAGGTTCTGGTGAATAACCAGGACTATAGACTTGACAGACTTGGACTGCAGAAGTATGCAAATAGAGGTATACCTGTAAATCGGGCTTTGTAGTCTGGATCATGGATGATGTATTCCCGTAGTGATTGGTTAGCTGGAGCTATCCTAGATTGCGGAAGGTGTTTGACTGGGTAAGTCTCCTGGAGAGAGGCGTGTCATCCATGAGGCAAGGCCACGGGTGCAGTTTAAAACAAACACAAGGGAATAAAGAGAATATTCCACCCTGGTGGGTGGGAAGACAGCTGTGCGGGGAGGTATTGTAAATAGGGTGGTGGGTGATTGTACATTGTTACAAAATTCGGCGTACCAGTTGTGATCGGCACGTGAATTGTAGTCGGGACTGGAGCAGTGGTAGTGGTCCCTTCTTGTGTTTATGAGCCTATTGGGTAGGGTAGTGACTCCCCACATATTGGACGGAGCACCGCCCGTTGGTCTGGATGTCGATTACATGTACGGGGGTTTGGTATTCCTATGAATCGGCGTTGTAGTTCGATGAGTAGGTGAGGATTCCTGTTAATTGAGTATTTTAGCTCGGTGAATAGATGACGGATTCCCATGGGAGATAGCTAGAGTCTGCCTCACATTGCAGAAGATAGTTGGCTGGTTAGGTTCCCCTGGTGAGGGTGCGTATCACACGCGAAGAGACGCAGAGTGTGCAGACTGACTGTATTTGAAATTGATTCATGGATACTCCACTGCAGGTGAAGTGGGAATACAGCTGTGGGGATTGTGGGGTTTTATGTTGGGATCTTTGTGGGGTTTCGTGTGGGGTAGGAAGGAATGGGTTATTGTTCTCTGTATGCGCATTTGTCTGTTCATTTGTACTGTGTTTTTAGTTTGGTGATGTCACCTTTAGATTGATGCATGGGACACAGAGTTTTGATGGTGAGGAGCTAGTGCTGTGGATTTGGAGAGACAGAAGAGGTGACCAAGAGACGGTGTGCGCAAGGCACATGCGCAAGATTGAGGGGGTGTGCCGGAGAAGGCAATGGTTTGGTGAAGATGGGCTGTACATGGAGTACACTGGCTAAGGTGCAGAGCCAAGAAGGCCCATAGAAATTTTAAAATGTTAAATTATCTTCTAACTTTTGCTCCCTGAACAGCGGACTATCGAAATTCTCAACATGGGGTGAGGTAAAAGGTATCACATAATGATGGTAAGCAAGGAATGCATTCCATGAGAGAACTGAAAGCAGCAGCAAGGACAGATAAAGGGATCATTCCAGCAGACACTACAAACACCAACACAGGCACTGTCACTACTACAGGTACAGACACAACAAATGACAGCACCACTACCCCAGAACGTACAAGCATCACAACCCAAGGGGACTGCACAGCAGTCAGCACACATACAGAACACTGACACAATAGCAACACTATTGGTTAGATGACTGGGAGGGGTCATCTTGGTGGGAAACAACACTTTCAAAGGAAATTGATTGACAATATTCTGTTAATAGGGCAGCACCCAGACAAACTTGATGTGTCTCACACGCACACTCAATCCTGTGGAGGACAATTGCATAGGGGTGGTGATAGGTAACAAAAACATTTCTTTTTTGGGTGACAGTGGGGCGACTAGGCTTTGCATTATGGAAGGGACATTTGTGACAACATGAGCAGACTGGATATGACCACTTTATTCACAGACAAAGCCATAACTTGCTTAACACCAAGCATGCACATGCTGAAAGTAAGGAAGATTGTTTGGGCATTGTGGGGGTGCACGGTACAGAGGGGGGTGCGTAAAGATAGTGCATTGCAAGAGAGTACATTCAGCTACATTCTGGGCACACATCTTTCAGCAAGGAGACTGGGCTCATGCATACACAAATAACACAGAGCAATTCAATGAGTCACACAAGGTGGAGAAAGGTGCACTTGAAGGGGGAGGCGTGCCTTTCATTGATGGTTCACCACAGGAGGAGAGAACTCGAGGTAAAGGGTGGATGATCCATGTACCCAACAGACACCATTTGGCGACAAAATAACACAGTGCAAGTAGTAAAGCCCCTAGCGCTTTTGAAAACAGCACTGGCACAAATGCATTAGCCAACACACAGAGGGAAAGAGGTAATTGCTGCACGGATTGGAGAATAATGGTTGTATTAAAATTTGGGAGTAGATCCTGATGGGAGAAATATTTTGTCTAACTTCAACAGTAATGAAAGTAGTGGAGTAATACAATGCTAGACTTAAATAAATGAGTAGTTAATAGACTAGGGTTTTATAAGTGGAAATGTAGTGGGATACAGGACATGGGAGTAAATTGTGGCGGTTGGGATTGAAAGAAAAAGAGAGAAAAAAAAGAGGGGGGAGGAACAGGTAGCGAATATGTGGTAGCAAATCTCAGTAGAATCAACTTAAAGTGCCAGCAGTTCACTGCGGGCCACACCCGGAGAGTTGTGAGAGGAGCCATAGAAGAAAGATCTAAAAACCCAGCGATTCTCTTAACTAAGGAACACAATCCTCTTAATTTAGACACACAGCCACCCTATATGACAGATTTACCACCCTGATGTTTCCCTGTTTAGCTTGTCAGCGTCTAATGCCCCCGGGACAAAGGTGCGCACTATAAATAGCTTAAAGTAAAGTACAGTAAATACAAAGACTCAAAGGCCCATTTGTACATCACCACCTAAATTATGTGTATATGTCATGCCTGCGCCATGGGCGCATCCATTTGCGCTCAATATGGACTATTTGTTTATCATTTATTTACAACAGACTCTTGGATCAATCTATATTTACTTTGGGGACTTTATTTCCCATTTGCGAGACTTTGGTGCTTTATTATTTTTTCCAACAAACTACGCATACCACAATGCACTTGGCTATAAGCATCGATTCCTGGCTGTTCCTATTGGTCATCAAAGGAACTACACCCCCCAGAAGCCCTAGGGATTGGCTCTGCTTCCACCAGCTCAGGAACAGAGAGGGAGGTGGCCGATTGTCTGCAGGTGTGCTTAGCCAGGTGCAACCAATTAGCCTGCCTCTGTGCTGGGCTAGGCAGTATAAAAGGCTGCTGCCTGCAGTGGCTCAGCCTCTTGCATTGAGAGACCTTCCTCCACCTTTCGTGTCTTTCTACGGATCTTTGTAGGCTGTTTACCATCACTCCTGCTTGGTCCCTGCCTTGCAGCTTGCTACACCCTGCTGCCTACAGCCCTAGCCTTCTGTGCTCCCTGCCTCAGTCCAGCTCCTCTGGGCTTCCTGCCTTGCAGCCTGTTACTCTTCGCTGCCTACAGCCATAGCCTTCCAGGCTCTCTTCCTCACAGCCCTGCTACTCCGGGCTCTCCACATTGCAGCCGATCACGCTCTGCTGCCTTCCAGCCTCCGCCCTTGCCCTCCGTGCTCTCCACATTGCAGCCGATCACGCTCTGCTGCCTTCCAGCCTCCGCCCTTGCCCTCCGGGCTCTCCACATTGCAGCCGATCACGCTCTGCTGCCTTCCAGCCTCCGTCCTTGCCCTGCCGGGCTCTCCACATTCCAGCCGATCACGCTCTGCTGCCTTCCAGCCTCCGCCCTTGCCCTGCCGGGCTCTCCACATTGCAGCTGATCACGCTCTGCTGCCTTCCAGCCTCCGCCCTTGCCCTGCCGGGCTCTCTACATTGCAGCTGATCACGCTCTGCTGTCTTCTAGCCTCAGCCCTTGTCCTCTGGGCTTCCTGCTCTGCAGCCTGCCTCACTCCGGCTGCCTACAGCCCTTGTCCTCTGGGCTTCCTACTTTGCAGCTTATCCCGCTCCGCTGCCTACTACCTACCTTTTTCCGCTGGGTTCTCGGCCTAGCAGCCCTCTACAGTCCTCTGCAACCTTTTACGGTCAACGGCCCTGCCCCTCAGGGCCCACTCCTTGCTGCCCGGCCCTTCTGGGTTCCTTGCCGTGCAGCCTGCTTTACTCTGCTGCCCTAAGCCCTTTTCCTCTGGGCTCTCTACCTTACAGCCCTGCTCCTGTGGGCTTGCTCATTGCTTTCCTGCTCCTCTGAGCTCTCAACCTTGTTCCTTACTGTCCTCTGCTATCCTATCCTGTTACACGACTTTCCCTTCATTTCCTTCTGCTAGTTTGCTATCAACCTCCTTTCCTGGATTTGTCTGTAAGTATCTTCTCTTGCACTGTTTGTAGACCCTTTTGTACAGAGCTTGTCTGTTGGTTCCCATCAGTCAACCTCTGCCCCTTCCCTTGTCTCGTTTCTACATTACAGACACCCATAGCTGCTGTTCCAAGCCATGAGCAAACAGCGTGGGCCTCTGTTATAGCAAACTGTGCAGAAGGCTAGAGTATTTCCTAAGGTTCGTGGAATACTCTTTTCCTATATCTGCATACACCCCAGGAGGGAATTAATTCTGTACCTTTCCCCTTGCTACTCTTGCCTACTCTTCGTTCTCTTTCCTTTCTGCTGTGTGTGTACTTATCTGTCCACTTTATTTTGGCACAACCACCCAAACCCTTTCTGGGTGTCCTGTGCCACTCTTTATAGACTGCCATCCCTGACAGTATATGATCCAAGTGTGTCATGAGTATCTTCACCTAAATTAAGTGCAGATGATACAGATGTGTTGAGGATACAGCTACAGGACAGTGGTTGTCTACCCATTTTCCAGGTACATTTCTAATTTTGCAACGAGTTACGGTCCGACCGCCATTGAACGCCCACCAGGTGGTGACAGGACGGTGCATACATTTACCCTTGGCTCCTCCCACTAGGACACTGAATAGTGTGAGAGTAGTGTATGTAGAGAGGTTAGGTCAATACATTGAAGAATAAGACAATTCTCAGGTCTCAAGCGCTTCTTTTTAATTTCTCGCCAGATACAAAGGACCCAGGGCAGGCCTGAAGACAACGGACAACTAAATTTCAATGGCTAGGGACTATAGTGGGACATTTTCCCCTCCTGACAGACTTTGTTAGAGGTGTAAGGCGTCAAGCCCTACAAAGCGATGGCCACCCTAGCAACGAGGGAGCAACGATCAACAGGGCCAACGTAACAGATTTTCATGAACTGCAAGACAGCACGAACGCTCTCGAGTTAGGGAAACATGGCCATCCTATGGTCCAACGCACACAAGCAACTAGAATAGGGACCGACACACCTGTGTGCAAAGTTTAAATGAGTTTCAAAGGATATTTTGTGCACCTGACAACTGTAACACTGCTTTGTTCTCTCTCTTTTCCTCACACATGCACGTTGTTGTGTATGTATATATGTTGTTAGAATTGTGTAGGGAATTTCTTTGATGTTACCTCCCATTCATCGCCCTGAGGCCTACTCATTAAACCATCCTGAAGCCTTTCCCACTCAAATTGCCCACTCTATCAGAAAACCCAGACTCTTCAGAGCACGATTACCTGGAGCATTTTTCCTTGCTTCCATTGAATAAACAGCCCAAACTTTTCCCAAAATTGAATACAGTGCATATACTGTCCTACCCACATTGAGAAACTCTCAACACGAAATGTCCAGGGGAAGGTTTCTTAGTGATTGTTTAGTTCACGGAGCTTGAGGTTACTAACAAGTACTAACGTATTAACGCCTTTCTTGCGATTTTCAGGTGGGCAACTTTATCATCTCATCAGCTGCAAGGACCCAGCAGCGTAAGTGGTTATGGGCAAACCAATAAGGACTCTTATCCTCATGATGGGACTGTTAATGATGAACGAAATAATGGGGGGTGGTCATTTAAAAATCATATATAATAGTGAGCATTACCGCTGTACCCCCTACTAACATTCCCTTCCCCCAAGCAGGAAGACCTACGTGTCAGAGGGTGAGGAAAAGACTGCTGCCAAAGTAAGGAGAGGTAAGCGCAGTGTAACTGCAGACACGAAGGGAGTAAAACATACACCTCACACACATAGCAGAAGTAACCAACAACATGCACACATGTACAAAATTGGTAGCGACACCACTGGGGAGAGCTGTCTTGTCTGCTCTTTAATCCCCTATGCCTTGAGTGCCGTGAGAGAATTGATTGCAACAGAAATACCTACAGCAAAGCACGACACCCATGTATCTCAAAGTCTTTCAAACGTGAAGAAGATTGCAAGGGAAGACAGCAACATGGAGATTGATGTAAAAAGAGGCAATCCCCTATGAAAGAAGATTACATCAAGACACTACCCATGATGAACAACTACTTGCAGCTCATTGAAGAACAACTGTATGTAGCAAAGGGGCCAGAGAGAGAAGGAACAACTAGCAAATGCACCAGTGAGCAAGCTGCAAGAAAAAAAAAGAAAAAGAAAAAAAATGACACCTGCCTAACAGAGTGGGACAAGAGTGCGAAGTTCGTGACTTGGGTGGAGAATGAAGAAGGACCTATGTCAATAATTACTGTGAAGGCACCAGCCTTATTTTACCAGCACAACAGTGAAAAGAAGTGGACGAACATGCTGGATGGAAGAAGGTTGATACAAGTAGGAAGATGAGAGCAGGAACATCAGTGCTTGTAGCCTACTATTGAGCATATGGATCTAAAGCTCAAGAGACACTGACACAGAATTAGGGAGGTGACTGTTCATTGGTGCACATCAGCATGCCCTTGCTGGTGATGCCCAAGGAAGACGTGAGGCCAGACGACTTCTCCAAAATGGAAAACAACCAAAGGAAGAAGAGATGACTGAAAAAAGCACCAAAGGTCCAAACAACGGACGAAGAGGAACAGATGGAGGAGTGAAAAGAGGGGAAAACTACTTCTCGAGTGAAAAAGAAGCAACATTGGATGAAGTACAAGCACACAAAAGACTGTTCAGCATTACAACACATGTGAACAGAGAAAGACAAGAACTGGCTTGCATTTCCATGGGCATGAACAGAGAAAGACAAGAACTGGCTAGCGTTTTCATGGTTTTGGATGCCATCATGACTGGCTGGTGGATTGAAGATAGTAACTGAAGCACTAGTAATGAGTGCAGCATCATTGAGCAAGATCAAGATACATTGCATGATGTGAGAGAACAGCAGAAGAAGCGATCGGAATGCAAATAAAAGACATGGTGAAAGGAAGAGCCGGACTAAGGGAGAAGATAGTGGTGCGCAACATGGTTCCAGCAGTAATAAAGGTGGACACTCCCTGTGATCCGAGGAAGTATGAAGGGAAGTGAGTGTGGTGGAACGCAGAAGGAAAATACTCCTATATGTACTGGTCCTTCACAATCATGTGAACAAATATGGACACATCAGAGAATTGACAAAGATATTCTTACCAGAAGAAGGTGAATGTTGCTTAGTGGTGTGGTCGACAAGTCGACCAGAGGAGGGACTGAAGAGGGAAAATCGAGATCAAACTCCTGCCCCCTCACCCCAGGCACATCAACAGACAGAACAGCAGGAAGAATAAGGAGCGCACTCATCATTTTGCGTCCAGGCCCCAGTGCGCCCATGGGTGACAAATATGCTGAAAGACACCCACTTCACCAACACTGCAACCTACATGCTACATTAGCCTCAATGCAGCAATACCAGAACCTACAAAACACAAGAATTCCTGTTTAAAGGCTTTTAGATGCTCATATGAATTAACCTAATCAAATGGCACAGTGTAAAGCCATGCTTCAGGAAAATTACAGCCAAGTACACTTGTCTCACTGAACACCAGCCTCAGTGGGGATTCGTGCTGACTTCAGCAATGCGCCTCGCAAACCCAGGAGCAGCTCAAGGCCTTGCAGTAAGATAAGATTCCTTTCTTTGAACGGCAGTGAACTCTGGCAGACAAGCATTTTTAATTCTTCACAAATACGAGTAATTCAGAGCAGAACACCCAGGGCCCAGTGTTTTTTCTCTGGGAACGAAAGACATTTTCGCAAGATACAGACATCATTTGAAACATAATTGTAACAAGAATGGTTCAGCTCTTGCCAATGAACGCTGAAGGCCCAGGGGCGAAAAGCCTGGTCAGCTAAAACTAATGAGAACAAATTCACAATGCAACAATTTTAGAATTAGGTAATGAGGGAGGAGCAGCCAAGCCAGCCCACTGACACCAAGGTCTAAATGTCCAATGATCAGGCTTCCTATAAGGGCACTATAAGCCACCTACCACTTAGCAGCCAATCTCAGGATGGTACAATTTTGTGATGTCAGCCTGCAGTGTGTTTCAAAGCTGACTTGCAAGCCATCCCCAGGGGAGACGGTGACTGGATTTTTGCTGTGCACGAAGCCCTGTTTGTTTTTTCTTTGCTGCCCAGAAATAAAACAGTTTGGAACATGCTGCTTCTTTCTTGGACTCTGCTGCATTTCCTTCCTGAGCAAAATGGGAGGTGTTGGGGCCTCCCATACCCCGTGACCCCCAGAAGCCCTGGTCGGGGTCCAACTTCTCACCAACAGGAGTTGACGTATCTAGAATCTGGAGGGAGAGAAGAAGCATAACAGGTATTCTCTAAAGACTTAAAGAATAGATGGTACAGATGAGCAACATTTCAGGCTCGAGAAGAAGATGCTCAGTCTACAGAAACACTGAAGAATATGTAAATCAGTTTACACGTGTACAGTTGCTGGAAACGCAAGCAGGAAAAAGTATTCATAAGGCTGGCTACGTAGTGAATTAGATTGCAGTGAAGCGCCAATGTATATACATAGTAATGTATATAACCTGGATGTTCCATAACACACTTTTACCAGGCCTGAATGTTTATGAACAGGAAAAGGACTTTCAAAGGATTAAATATTGCAAAAGGCTCAAAAAGAGTGGTCTTCAAGTCACATAAGTAAAATCGGAATGCCTGCCAGGCTGTACCGAAACTAAAAGACACAGTGAAGCTATCCTCCCTTTATTTCCCAGACAAAGTCCACAGCTACAAGGCCAAGTTCAAAAGCTAATTGTCTGAACAAACTGAAGGAGTGTTGACAGATAGTGGGTTAATTGGAGGGGAGGCATGATCACGCCAAGCTTCCATGAACTGTAGTGGTATCTTGCATGCTGCTAGCCTGAGGAATATTCCAGAAGTGTACAAGGGTGCCAAACCAATCATAGTGGGCCGTATAATGAAGAAGCCCTATAGTATGAAGACCCAATGAGTCATCATGTATTTAGTGATGACAATCGTTACCAGTTATTGGGTGTGGGTTCTGATGCCCACCTGACTTAAGTACCCAATCATAACCAGTGGCTATATACAACATATACCTAGATGTTCAAAGAGAACCAATCACGGGCGCCCATAAGTTTTGTAGTTTACCATGTAATATGATGTCAGCAGTGACACATTTTGTTATAAAAGAACTGTTATTTGTTAAAAGCTTTGAGACCGAGCTGTGCGGATGATGCCCGTTGTACTCCCTGTTTTAGATAATTGATATTAAAACAGAAAAGCACTTTGCCAAAATTCCTGAGTCCTTTTGATTATTGATGTCTGAGTAACTTCTGCATCCCCATCCACCTCTGAGTATTGCTACCTCGTCTTAAAGGGCTCTTGGGAATAAGAGTTCACTTGGTAGCAGAGGTAATGGTTAAAGACCCACTGATCGAAGCAAAACTTTGGGGTCCCGTTAATATCGGATGTCCTCCACCATTTAGCTGATAGGACGTGAAGCTTGCTGTAGATAGCGTTGAGATTAAAGTACAAACCCTTGCAAGGTTAGGTAGGATGGGTACCTCGCCTTTCCCTGTGGAAACCCCTCCCGACTTCTATGGGAAGCTGAATGGACTGAAGGCCGAATCGGCTGATTGAGTAGGAGACGATCCCGAGACTCAGAAGTCGAAAGACAAATGGTGAGTAGATTGAGCAACGTGGCAAACTGTATACATGGGGAAAACTACCAAGGGGAAAAAGTAATGGAGGTTTGGTTGAGTATTATGAATGGTATTGAATAAGAGATGTATGGACGATGAGCGCTCCATAGGTTAGCCCTGAACCCTGCGTTCAGGAATGTCAGAAGAAAATATGTTAAAATCTAGAGGTAGATCTGTAGGAGACTGTTAGGCAGAATCATATGCAGTACCTTTTGGGAACACCACACACAATTAAGACTACAAGTGCAATTATAAATTCACCTTTGGTAAAAGCCTGTATTACACAGTAAAGCTGTAGCGATGGCTGAGCAGCCAGACTTATCTCAAGAGTAAAGTGAGCAGTATCAGAAGTTACACAAAGAACAGCAATTTCTACGGTCCAAACAAACACTGATTCAAGGTTTCTGAGTAAAAGAATATACATTTCTTTACACCATCATTTGTAAAACAGTTCACTAATGTAAAGCAGAAGAAAATCACAATCTTAATACACTACACACCAACCAATGAATTCTGTACAAGTTAAGCTCAAAATGAAGTGTGAGCAAAATGGCACTCCAGCAATTTTAAAAAGGGAGGGAAAGACAGGGTTGTTCAAAATCAAGCAGCACCAACAAGTAAGTAGGCAGGGCAATCTAGAAAAGGCTTATTACAACTAGGATCCAAATCAATAGGCCTGGGCCAATGTTAATGGTGCAGAGTCTTTTCAGAGGATCACACAGTTCAGAGTAGTTCGCGGTTAAGTCTTTGCCAAGAGTTTGAAACGAAGTTGGTTGGCAGAAAAGTTATTTAACAGAGTAGAGAAGGACAAGCCCTCGGTTTAGCGAAAGATTTCAAACACTTTCACTGTTAGGGAGAATTCTCATTTCATGGCTAATTTCACTTACCTAGTGAGTCCCTCAGCAGCTTTGCTGGATCTCTGGAGTTGTTTCTTTCCACTTGGTAAGAGTGTGAGCTTTTCCCCCACTCTTACTGGTATTTTGCGATGTGTTATGACCTGTTTTTTTGATTGTGGACTCTGGAGTAGACCGCTTCAGTCGCCTCCCTCTTTGTGTGTATCACACAGCACCTTCTGTGCAGTGGCACAGGGTTGTCGCTCATACTCCCCCCGACTCCATTTCTGAGGCGACTACTGTCCCCCAGAAAAGGGTAAAGTTACCATTAACTTTACTTAGTCAAATTTAACCACAGATCCAGTACACACCATTTTACATGGAGTGCTGGAAGGGTTAACTCTTAACTCTTTTTATCTGTACCTCCTAAAGCACTGTTTCGCTCTTTTAACATTTAGACATGGCAGGTGGCGTGACCAAATCCTTTTTCGTTTGGCTCCGGTGCGGTTTAGTCACCATTTCTTTTTGTAAACTCCTTCTTGTGTTTTACTTTGAGCGGCAAACCAGGTTTGCCTTCTTTGTTCACTGTCTTTTGGCGGGCTTCTACCTACAAGCCCTCCTCAGGGCGACTTGGTGTCTAGGTGGGCTGAATGTGAGGGAGGGGCGTAGTCACCCTCTGCACAAGGTATCCTTGGAAACCCAAGTCGCACTTTGACATGATTGGACAAGGTGGTTGTCCGGGCTGGACAAACCCCCTGCTGGGTGATTGACCGCCAGGCTGTGTGAATGGGGGTTTTGCGCATAAAAGGCAGGTCTCTTGTGCTGGAAGTCAGAGAGTCGCCACTGGAACTACAAGGAACCAATGAGAAGTGTAGGCGAGGTCGACTGCTGCAACTACCCCGTACCGGTGAAGCCCTGCTGCAGTCCTGAGCTATTTACCCTTCAACGACTAAGAGGAGATCTAGTCCGGAGTCTTCTTACCTTGAGCCACCAGCTCATCTTCTTCAGCCAGAGGTTGCCTTCGTGTTCGAAATCGCTGCACACTGCTGTAGTGGTCCGGTTAGCCACCTGAAGAACCTCTCCTGTTTTTAAGGAGCGCACCATTTATTCATTGTCGCTGCTGCTGGCCTCATCTCTGTGTGGTGCGGACCCCCTAATCGTCCTTCTTCATGCTGAAGCTGCAGGAAAGCATGGGTCTGCGGGAAACCAACAGGAACAACTGCCGTGGCACCAGCTTTGTTCTTTGAGAAATGTACTGTGTCCTGTTTGAGGAATTTTGGGTGAAATCCCTATTTCTCTACTTTAAGGCTTGTCCTTACTTCTCCCTCCTTCTTATAACTTTTGCTTCCGAACATTGACAATACCAAAGTATTCTTGGCAACGTTGAATCTCAAACTGTCCGACTGTGTGATCCTTGACAACAGGCACCCGGTGACACTTGACTTTGGATCCTGCCCCTTGACTCTTGAATTCCTGTGTATGGTTGTTTTACGATTCTGTCTGCCTAACCAACATATTTCCTGTGATTTTTGCCCCCAACTCTCTCTGGGTATTTCGGGAGCTAAGTGTGTTTTTACCCCGGTACCATTTCTTGCCGCGGATACACGTTTGTCTAGTACACCGAACTGGATGTTTCATATCACCGGTCCATTCAAACACAGGATACTTACCTCGAAAAATACTGTACAAAGTGAATTGGTTAGTTGTAGTATATATTACGTGTGGTTTTTGAATTAATAGAAGTGTTGTGTTAATAACAAATGGTTTCAAAATGAATGTACTTATATTTTTTGCCTGAAACCTTGAGTCAGTGTTTGCTTGAGTCGCAGTAATTGTGGTCACTTTGTGTAATCTCTGCTACCGCTCATATACTCTTGAGAAAAGCCTGGCTGCTCCGCTACTGCTACCACTATAACCTAGTAATACAAGCATGTACCAAAGGTAAAACTTGTATTGCCACCTGTAGTCTTAATTGTGTGTAGTGGTCCCTAAGGGCACTGCACGGAATTCTGCCTAACATTCACCGCGGTCAGACGGAACGAACGAACGACCGGATTTGCACAGTACCTTAGTAGAAGAAGAAGGCTGTAGCTGAGGCAGAAGTTCCTATTGGAACACAGGGATGGCATCCTGCCACATAAATTCGAATGACTATTCCTCTGCATTTACATTTACTGCAAATATTATGTCATTTAACATGCCAAGTATCAAAGAAGATGTATACTTATGTTTAACAAAAGTATGAAAAAGAGTGTCAATAGTGACTATTAGCTTGTTTATTTAGCTGATGTCAAAAAGACATGGTTACCTCCCAAATATCCAGCACACCTTGGAAACAACTACTAGGATGTATTCGTGAAGACTAGCTCCAGTTCACTGTTTACGTTTTCACTCTCTAAGTGTTATGTGATCATAATTGCTGGAGCATTGCCCTGCACTTATGTGTATGTATTGGCAAACCTATGACCATGTGTGAATAATTTAAATTGAGTCCTTTGTTTGCTTTTCTGTTCTCTTGTATCTCAATATGTCTGCCAAATATTAGGCAGGTGTTGTTCAAAAAACTATTAAATATCAATGGAAACCAAACTGGGGGCGTGGCTAGGACAGCCATGTAAAGGGACGTGCTCCGGAGGAACTCCTTCGATCCTGTATTGATCCTGGGGAAAAAGTGCACGCACGGATGCCTGCCAGCACTGTGAATTATCATCCGTGACCATGAAGGTGGGGGCCGTACTCGCTGAACTTTTGGTGCATGTGGGATGCACAGACGCAAAGTTATACCCATTTGTATAACTGCGGGCCCCGACTCGAAAAATGGAAACAAAATGGCAGCGGGAACAAACGGATCATCGAGGGTCATGGGCGCACGTCAGCGATAACTGACGGAAGGATCAGACGGTACCTGCAATGGATTTCAAGATCCTGTTTTAAGCAACAGACCCAAAGGGGCCATGGTGTGGAGAAGTGGAGGAAAGAAGGCGGACTGCCCGGGCCGCGCTTATGCTTCGCGAGCCGAGGGACAAGATCGAGACAGCAAGACGTCCGAAGAGGCAGGCGCCCGGAGCTCGAATACGCATAGATGGTAACTGACGAGACCCGCTGAGCGAACTCGCGGCTGACGCTGGGCCCGCAGTGAAGTCAGACCGAATTTGTAAGGTGCCCATGAAGTAAGGCAGAGACCGGAGTCACGACACTGAGAGTGCGCAAGTACGTGGAAGGACACAGCCCACTCTAAGGGTGAGGAGAGCGACCAAGACACACATGGGCATAGTCGCTATGGCCCTATACTGCCAAGAGTGGCCTGGTGCCATGCAGACCTTTGGGCGCAGGGAGGTGCAGCTGGCTTACGCCCGGACAACACGGCAGGATGTCTACTAAAGTTGTTAGACCCAGGACCAAAGAGCCCACGATGGAGGCCTACACCAAGACGCCCCAAGGTGCGGAGGGAGGCAAAAGCAAGGAGACCCCCACGACAGAGGCGGAGGCACCGGGCACGATCCAGGAGGTGCTAGCAGCAATTGCAGAATTGAAAGTGGCCTGGGAGACTAAACTGGGCCTGGCAATGAACGAACTGAAAGTGGGCCTAGACCTCAAGATTGGAGCGGTCCAAGAAGAGGTGAACCTGCTGAGACAGAATGTGCGGATGATTGCGGAGCGCACCGGGAACTTGGAGAAGGAGTTGGCCCCGAATACTGCAGCGTGCGCCGCACATGGATCGGAGCTACATGCCCTTGTGCAGCGGGTGGGCAACCTGGAGGACAGAGCGGAGGAGGCGGAAGGGCGTGCCAGACGAAATAACATACAAATTGTTGGATTGCCAGAAGGAATGGAGGGGCCAAACCCAACAGAATATGTGGAAACCATGCTCCTGCAGGAGATAACTGGCGGGGCGCTGACCCAGGGGTTCGCGGTTGAAAGGGCGCACAGGGCCTTGACAAGGAGACCGCCCCCAGGGACCCCCCGCGACTGCTGATCGCAAAAATTCTGAACTATCGAGATCGGGAGAAGATACTCGATTATTTTCGGAAGGGAGGAACGATCGAAAGGGGGTCGGCAAAAATCACGGCATATCCGGACTATACGCTGCATGTACAGCGTAGCAGGATGAACTTTGGGTCAGTGAAAAGAAGATTAAAAGAAGCAGGCCATCGTTATATGTTGCTTTACCCAGCCAAGTTGAAAATGTTCTACAAGAACAAATCCCTGTTCTTTGAGACGCCGAAGGATGCGATAAAATGGCTGGATATGCAGGGCCGCCCTCAGAAACCGGATATCCAGATGGGAGCTGCAGAAGATAAGTAGCACGCAGCTATGTCCTCCTTGGGGACATGGCTAAGACATTGGGACTTGAATATAGAGTTAAATTAAGCTTGTGGGGAGTGCGCTGCAATATAGGCTGGCGGGATCCGCGGGGTGCAACAACCCTAAATAGATAAGTGGGAGCACCTAGAAGGCATCCCTGAACCCACTAGTAGTACACCTAGTTAGGTCACTGTTAGATCGGTGACGCCCGGCGGGGTCCTAGTCCGCGGACGCTAGATAGGACCAAACGCGGGTGGGCCTGAGATCCAGGGATGGAGCTGGGCATTTGTTGGGGTAGGGTAGGGTGGGGGGAGGGGTTGGGTTGTGTGCAGTGGGGGGGACTTGGGTACAGGGGGGGAATTGTTGAGGCTGGGAAGGGTAAGAGTCGGTAAACGGGCCATCACGGGAAGCATCGGAGAGAGGAGTGGATTGGGAGCACACCGATTAGATGGCATTGGGTAATCTTAGAGTGGTGACGTGGAATGTGCGGGGCCTAAACAGTTACTTAAAACGCAACAAAGTGATGCTGTATCTAAAAAAGGATGGGCATTGATATAGCCTTGCTACAAGAGACTCACCTCACGAAGGAGAAGCTGGAGGTGTTCAGGAGAAAATGGAGGGGTAGTGTCATGGGGGCCACGTATTCGACATATGCAAGAGGGGTGGTCACATGGGTGGCACCGCACGTGCCGTTTCAGGTGCTCAGTTCGACAATAGACCCAGAGGGCAGAATGGTGGTGGTAACGGGACTCCTGGAGAACAGAGAGGTGCACATCATCAATTTGTACGCCCCTAACCATGATACGGCGGCTTACTTTAGGTCCCTATACAGTAATATTAGCCCCCCGGTGGATGGCACGATAGTGTGGGGAGGGGATTTTAATTGTACCCTGAATCCTAGAATACACAGTTCAGGTGACAAATCAGGGAAGCCAGCGCCAGCGGCTCAAGCGCTGGGGACAATGTTGGAAGACCTAGGCCTAGTGGATGTGTGGAGGAAACTGCATCCAATGGCTAGACAATACTTGCACTACCCAGCATCACATGACTTGCACACTTGCACACGAGGATAGAGTTTGGCCCTCGCTATAAGGTTGGCGGAGCAGGTTTACCGGCACCGGTAAAGGTGCTGGTGCCGGTAAACCCGTTCCACCCTATTACGAGGTCTCCTCGCGGGTCCCGCAATGGGCGCCTGCAAAAACCAGACGTCCTTACCGGGTCCCGCGAGGGGACCAGGGAGCTAACAACGGGCCCGTCATTAACGGGCCCGTTGTTAGCTCCATCCCCATTCCCATTGAGCCCTATGGGGGCTCAAATGGGAATGGGGATGGACCGGGTCCGGGTTCCTCGGACGGGGAATTACCGGGTCCGCCAAGGTTGCGATGGCCCGGTAATTCCTCATTCGAGGAACCCGGGCCCGGATTGCGGTATGGAGGCAGCCATGGTGCTAATAGCACCATGGCTGCCTCCATACCCGTAATGAGGCCCTATGTGTTTGCAGCTGCCGAGATATTGGGAGAAATGATGGGAGCGGAATATAAGGCTCGGGTATTATCCGATCACTCGCCTTTGGTCGTAGAGTGGCGATATCAACCCCCAGAGCGCGTATCCCGACATGGAGACTCAGAACTGAGGCGTTACAAGATGCAGGGTCTCGAGAGGACCTGAGGGAGGCCATCGAGGAATATTTTGAAACTAACACGGGCAGTGTACGCTCTGTGGGTACAGTATGGGAGGCATTTAAGGTGGTGGTGCGGGGGGTAGCTATATCAAAATCTAAAGGGCTCCAAGGGGGCATTAAACGGGAACTCCAGGAATCAGAAAGAGAGCTGGAGGGTCTTATGCAAAATGAGGAGACTACCCGGGAGAACAGTGCCAAGATAAAAGACTTACAGTTAACCTGCAGTGGACTCTGGGATAGATTATGCAAATTAAATTACAAGAAATACACGGAGAGGCTACATGCAGGGGGGGATAAGCCGGGTAGATTGCTGGCCTGGCTGTACAAGAGCGAGACCCCCCGCTCAGTGATCAGAGAGATCAGGGATGCGGAAGGTCGAACCCGTAACACCCAGGAGGGGATAAATGAAGAGTTCCTCAAGTATTATAGACAATATATGAGGACACAGGGGAGGATACGAATCAAGACATACTGGGAACAATAGAGGATATAGGGCTGCCCACCCTGGATGACCTAGAATGTGCGGATCTGGATGCCCCTGTCACCTTGGACGAACTGGAAGTGGTAATCCAACATCTGCCCACATGTAAAGCGCCGGGGTCAGATGGGTTGCTAGCGAGTTTTACAAGACATATAAGCAGGAGCTACTCCAGCCATTGCTTGACATGTTTAATGAAGTTTACGAGCTGGGGGAACTGCCAGCGTCCCTCCGCGAGGCAGTGATCATCCCACTTCTGAAACCAGGCAAGCCGGTCATGGAGTGCGGGTCCGATAGACCCTTGTCCATGCTCAATCAGGACAGTAAAATACTCACGGCAGTGCTAGCCAATAGGTTAAAGAGGGTGATTGATAAGTTGATACACCCAGATCAGACGGGCTATGTCCCTGGTACGAATATCACAGACAACCATAGGAGGCTGCACCATATCATTGATTACACCGGGGAAGACACGGGCGAGTTGGCTATCGTGTCGCTAGACAAGGTCAAAGCCTTTGATTCGGTGCAGTGGCCATGGTTGAAAGCGACCCTGAAAGGATATGGAATGGGTCCTGCATACATCAGGTGGGTTCAGATGTTATATAGCACCCCGGTAGCGAGAGTTAAAAGGGGATTCACAATTTCAGACAAATGGCAACTCAGCAGGGGGACCAGACAGGGATGCCTCTGGTCACCCATGTTATACATACTGGCACTAGAGCCACTGGCAATATGCCTGCGACAACAATACGGGGAGGTGGAGATTCGTACGATAAGTGGCATGCACCTGATACCGCTGTATGCAGATGACAAGCTCCTCTATTTGCGCTACCCGGAGGAAAACCTGCAATATGTATTGGAGGTGATGGATCGTTATGCCACCCTCTCGGGCATATCGGTGAACCCCGGGAAGTCTAGTTTGTTCCCCTTGGGAAGGTATAAGAGTGTCCCGTTGGAAAGGCTGCCTATCTTGCAAATACCCTGGCAGCCTGAGAAATGTAGGTATCTGGGAGTAAACATGTATCATAGGATAGAGACAGAGCACGAACATAACACAGAGAAAGCGATCGAGGGAGTTAAGAATAGTATGGTGTTCTGGTCTAGATTACCCCTATCTATGATGGGGAGAGCAGCTCTGCTCAAAATTGTGGTTTTGCCCAGACTCTTACATTTTTTTGTAAATGTCCCAGAAGCTTTTTCAAGAGACACGGTGTGTGCAGGAGCTTCATATGGGGCAACTCCAGGGACAGAGTAGCCCTGTGGAAACTACAGAACTCGTGTGACATGGGGGGCATAAACTTGCCGAACTTTGAGATTTATTATCTGGCGGGGCAGCTGTTGTTTGTGGCCAGGTGGTTGTCGTCAGAGGACTCGGCAGAAGCTAGACTTTTGCAGGGCGACTTGGCTCCATACTTTCTGAGAGAGACGGTGTGGCTACAAAAGAGTAAAATGGTGTGAAGAGGGAGACTATTGGAGCTGGGTTGGGAGGTCTGGCGCAGGACGTGGAGAACGGTGCGTGATCCGGATCTGCTCTCCCAGTAGGTTCCGCTGGTGGCGCTGTGTGGAAACTACTCTCAATTGCTTGAGGTAGTCCGTAGATACTGGGAACCGATAGGCTTGGCCACCCTCAGGGATATATGCCAGGAAGGGGAGGTATTGGAATTCCAGAGGTTGCAGGAGGAGACAGGGGTGCATAGAGGCCAATATAAAACTTACACCAGACTCATGAAACGGGTGAGGGAGAGATGGCCTGAGACGGTGCTGGCAGAAGAACCTGATGCCGCCCTGGAAACAATGTATGATGTCTCAGAGGACGGGCACGAAATATCCAGGGTATACGAGCTCCTGAGAGCAAAGGCTGGGAAGGAGCTGCTTCAACTGAGGCAGGACTGGGAGGAGGAGGTAGGAGGACCCATGACAGAGGGGCAATGGGGGAGAGCTCAAAGGTACCATAAAAAGGTGTCCCGAAATGCGAGACTCCAACAGATCCAGTTGTATGTCACCCATAGGGCTTATCTGACCCCCGGGAAAATAGCCACGTTTGGAGGCTCGGCCACACAGAAATGCCCCATGTGTGGGGAGATGGAAGCGGGGTTGCTACACATGTTCTGGGCCTGTCCCAAGGTGCACAGATTCTGGGACGAAATAAAGACTAAGATGGCCAGTGGGGGAGTGGTGGTGGATGTGGGGTCGGCTTGGGCATGCATGCTCGGGATTTTTCCCAGGCCACGCAATCTAAAGCACATAAGCAAGATGAAGGACCTGGCTTACATCCTGGCCAAGCGTAGGATCGCAATGGGCTGGAAGGCGGCCCATAGACCCAGGGAGGAGACATGGTGGGCGGACCTCCTGGGATGGGCGGAAGCAGAATCAGCAGTATGGTTTGAAGCCGTTACCAGGGGGGGTGAGGAGGAAGTGGGCCCCCTGATGGCCTGGCGACAATTAGTGACCTCTATGGTAAACCCCCACCAGGTTAACTATGAAACAGAAGACTCAGACGAGTCCACAAGCACTGCGATTCCCGAAAACGCTCCTGTAGATGACACGGATGAGCCGGCTCAAGTTTATGGCGTGGGTGGGGGGAGGATGGAGAATAACACTGTATAATGTGACGGTTTGATATTGATTATGTACATCCCAGAAAGCTGTATTGTTTGCTGGTTTTGTTTGTTTAAAATAATAAAAATAAATTAAAAATATATATATATATATATCTTGGGAAACCAAACCCATGTCTTTTTGACATCAGCTAAATAAACAAGCTAATAGTCACTATTGACACTCTTTTTCATACTTTTGTTAAACATAAGTATACAGCTTCTTTGATACTTGTCATGTTAAATGACATAATCTTTGCAGGAAATGTAAATGCAGAGGAATATTCATTTGAATTTATGTGGCAGGACGCCATCCCTGTGTTCCAAAGGTTTGTAGCTCTGAAGTCCTTCCTCACCTCTTGAGCAGTCCCTTCTGTTACAGAGGCAGAAGTTCCTGGCAGGTCCTGCAGGCTCACGGTTCCTGAAGCGACTGTCGGACTGACAAGAAGGAGGAAGACTGGAGGGTCCTGCACTGCCCAGGGAAGAAACCAGCAGCAGAGCAAAGCGATAAATAAAAGGTGCGCTCCTTAAAACCCAAACAGGGTTCGGTCCTCCTGGCTATCCGGCTCAATGCAGCGATGCACAGCAAATTTGACCAGGGGAGGGAACCCTTGCTTGGTGTTTGGCGAACTGGATGGTCCCACCAGCTCAAGGGAAGAAGATTCCTTGCAGATCGTCTCTGTCGTCAAAGTTTAGGAGATTCAGACCCACAGCAGGGCTTCACCGGGAGGTTCAGTAGTTGCAGTCGTCCTCTTCCTTCAGCTTCTCTTCAGTTCTCTTGATCCAGTGATGAGTCTGCCTTCCAAGTCCCAGAGACCTGCTTTTTATGCAGTTTTCCCCCATTCACACAGCCTGGTTGTCAATCACACAGCAGGGTGGCTGTCCTGGCAGGACAGTCACCTAGCCAATCAAACAAGAGTGCAACTTGGGTCTCCAAGGAGACCCTGTGCAGGGGGCCTAAAACCCCTCCCTCACATCCTGTCTACCTAGACTCCCAGGCGTCTAAGGAGGCCGTCTGTGCAGAAGCCTGCCAAAGGACGGCGAACAAAGGAACCAAACCTGGTTTGGCGTGCAGATTAAAACACGAGAAAGACCTTTACAAAAAGAAATGGCGAATAAACCCAGCTGGAACCAAATAAAATTAAAAGGGGTACAGCGTATTAAAGTTCAAGGCTAGTAATTTAGCCTAAAACAGTACCAAGGCTATTTTCATAGTCCGCAGTAGGGAAAAAATGGTAGATATCACTGCCATCAGCCAAATCTTAAAGAAAGAGGAACGAAATAATGTTCCATGAGAAAAAGACAAAAAGGGATACCTATTAACCCTTTCCAGTACTCTATGGAAGATAGGTTGTACTGGGTCTGTGAATTTAAAAAGACTAATAAAGTCAATGGCAACTTTACATGTTCTGGGAGACAGTAGTCAGTCCCAGAAAATTGAGTTTAAAGAAGTCTGAAAAAGACAACCCTGTGTCGCTGCACTAAAGGTGCTGTGTAACACAGTAAAAAGATGATGCCTATGGAGTAGGTGAGGCTCCACAGTCTATGAACACAAAAATGTAAAACACACAGCAAAACACATGTAATAGTGGGGAAAAAAAAGACTCACACTCTTTCTAGGTGAAAAAATTAATCCTAGAAATCCAGCAAAGCTGCTGAGGGACTCAGTAGGTAAGGGAAATTAGCCATTCTGGAGAATTCTCCATAACAGAGACAAACAGACAGGTCTGTTAAGGTAAATATTTTACACCCCTAATCAGTGCTAAAAGTTAGGGGCAATAAGAGCTGCGAGGAGCGTCGGCTAGGAGATAGATGTGGGCTGGCCAAGTATGTTTGTGTGTTTTGTATGTTATATGTATGTAAGTCAGAAGAAAAGTGAAATGTTGAAGAGTGACAAGAAAATATTGTGTATTTAAACAGAATTGTTTATGTGTGATATTTAGAGTATTGACCAAGTAGAAAAGATAAAGTGAAACGAAGTATAGAGGTTTTGAGCTGCAACTATTGGTTCACGCTCATGTTGGAGTGATTGGTTGTGTAAAGTGTTATTTTGTGTGAAGCACAGTAAGTATCGACAGGCAAGTAAGCCTTGCCACAATGGAGGATATTACACCACTTGCGCATATGTGCCAGCAGTTATCCAAACACGCACCCAAACTCAAACAGTATAGCGCAGAATTGGTTAAAGGAACAGTGAATAAAACGTTAATGCCGTGGCCACAAGGGGGATCACTGTCAAAAGGGGTTTTACAGCATAAGAGCACATATTTGCATGCAGCATAGACAGGGAAAAAGCTGGAGAAAAGGCTAGCTGGTTTAGAGCTTTGGAAGATGTATCAGGAGGACTGGGAAGACCCACCTCCTGAAGACTGGATATTGAGTCAGCGTAAAGACGAGGGTGATGAGCCTTCTGCCCCCCCCCACCGTGCTTGAAGCAAATGATGATAAGTCAAAAGATGACAGAGTGTATCCACTCAGAGAGCTTAAAGGAATAGTGCACTCACAAATGTTATTGTCCCGAGCGTTCGGGCATGTGGTTTTATGCAAACTGTGATCGATTTTAAAAACATTTCCCATGCACTTTACCTTAGTTTTCCTCACTTTTACACATGCAAAATCAATGAGCATCTTGTGCTACTCTTATCCGTTGCCGCATGGCCCTAAATTCGACTTCCCTCGCGGCACTAAATCATATCACCCACCCCTGACGCTGACATCACTAGATGCGTACAGCCCATTTCACAACGCGAATGCACGTCTCGTGTCAACGTTCTCTGTGCCCCAGCTAATGACGTGTCTCCGTGGAAATTGCAGGACGCCTCTTTCCCCAATAAGTATAAACAAACCGCTTCTCATCAGACAACATCAGAGTATTTTCTTTCAATCGTTTCACTGTTTTTTTCTGTATAGGGTGTGACTTGTTTCTGTCTGTTCCGCTATCTTTGTTGCTCGGAGCCTGTGCGAACAGATACTTGTACTGGCATTACTATCGATTTTAATTTTGTCGTATAATGGCAACAGTACACCCCTACCAGTACGAGCTAGCGTATTCCGAGGTGGAATTGCTTGATAGAGAAAGATGCCGAAATTATGGGGCATCGGACGACAGTTGGGAAGACGAATCACTGGATCCTGAGCCAGAGCGTAGTCGCATGGAAGACGTTTCCACCTGGTGTACCTGCATTCAGTGCAAGGTCATGCCAACCGAGGAGAAGAACTGCTGTTGCAGAGAAAACTCTGGATGCTTGGCCTACATATTGGAAGACGAGATACCGCTGCTATGCGTTACCGAGCTGCAAGACTTCAGTGCAGCCTGCCTCACAAGGTCCGTGTTGAGGATTATGATGGTGCTTATGCATGAACGGCGCGCAACAGTTTGCCCTCGTAATCCGAGTAACGAGTAAGTGTATGCTAGATTTGATGTCACTTTGACCACTGAGACCACTAACATTTCTTGTTTGTCTCCTACATTGTCGTAATTTAGATCTGTCACTGACAAATGAATGTAGTCTGGTAATTCAAAACATCTCTGGCGCTTTGCGGAAATGATAGTAGTCATCTTATGTAATAAACAATATTTCTCTGTGCCCCAAACGTTATGGATACCATGGATGTTCCCTTTTGTAATGTGTCTACACTTTAAAGCCCAAGTTGATTGATCCATGAAGTAACATTTGTACGGGCAACTATTTTCATAGGATACAGGATGCATTTTCAACTAGGGTTTGTACACTTATCAGGTTCATTTAAATACAGTATGTATGTTTCTCTTCCACAGGTGGTACAGGCTGGTGGCCTATCGTTTGTTTACATAGTTGCTTCATAGGCGGCTTGGATACCGTGTTCGACGAGTAACACCCGCCTGTGTCATTGCAACCATTTGCGCCAAATTCCCCGGTGTTAGCAGACAGTACAGGGGATTTTCCCACACTGTGCCGCAACCCGAAGCATACAATGTGTAGTACATTTGTGCCATCAACATCAGCAACAAAATAAAATACAAATGATCTTTTATGAATAGTTGTTCAATTTTTTCAGTGAATCAAGGACACACTCACTCGTCTATGAATGACATGCAACAATGGTTGGTGCCCTTTTACGCTCACCTCCTTTGCAACAATCCTTCCCCCCTTCATTATAAACAGCCATGGTGCCAAACCCAGTGTGTCTCTCCCTTCAGCAGTGTTCCAGGCCTTGTCTGCACGCCTCTTGCCCATCCATCCCCCACCACTATCAAAGGCAGTTCACACCTGTGGATGTGTGCTGCCAAGGGGGCTGACAGGGATGGGAACGGCCAAGGTGTCAAACACCATGTACACTTCAAAGGTATCTTCTGCACAGGAGCCATTGTTCACATGGCCTGCCCAGACCCAGTGTCTCAGGCTCCCCTGAAGCAGATCATGCCCCTGCAATCCACATAAGTGTGTTTCCCTTCAGCAGTGTTCCTGGCCTTGTCTGCACGCCTCTTGCCCATCTATCCCCCTTCCATTATCAAAGGCAGGTCGCACCTGTGGATGTGCGATTCCAAGGGGGCTGGCAGGGATGGGAACGGCCAAGGTGTCAAACACCATGTACACTTCAAAGGTATCTTCTGCACAGGAGCCATTGTTCACATGGCCTACCCAGACCCAGTGTCTCCAGGCTCCCCTGTAGCAGACTGTGCCCCTTCAATCCACATAAGTGTGTCTCCTTTCAGCAGTGTTCTGGGCCTTGTCTGCACGCCTCTTGCCCATCCATCCCCCCTCCACTATCAAAGGCAGTTCGCACCTGTGGATGTGTGCTGCCAAGGAGGCTGGCAGGGATGGGAACGACCAAGTTATCAAACACCATGTACACTTCAAAGGTATCTTCTGCACAGGAGCCATTGTTCACATGGCCTACCCAGATCCAGTGTCTCCAGGCTCCCCTGAAGCAGACCGCGCCAGAAACATGTCACACATTCACATACACACTCACTTTTCTAATCCTTTATAAACCCCTTGATATTTATCCAGCGAACATCTGTGAGCACTGGAAGTCAACTCTCGGACATGCTTAACTCCCCTGCTCATGGAATCTAATTGTTTCTTAGTCAAGTTAAGGGCAGGTCACCTATTAAATTCACTATATTCATCTCTTTCTGATCTCAAAATGTCTATCTATTTCGACTGAATGTACCCAATAGTGTAATGTTCATTCATCTCAATGACTTCCATTGTCTGATGTTTAAAGTGTTCTGATCTCGATATATAGCAAATTTCATCATTGTCAATTGTAATAGAATCGCATCTTTCATCCGACCATGTCTATAAGCATGTTTCCTTTTGATGCATGAAAGTACATTCAACGGACGAGTAACACATTCCGATTTTCGTCATATCAATCAATTCTGTATGTATGTAGTATTCGACTAAGCTACAAGGGTTTTGCTTCTTTGACCAAAACAAATATTGCATAGAAAACTGTGATATAATTCCATCAAACTCATGCATTCAGTACAATTTCTTTGTAATTATTTATACTTTTTTGTATACAGATCTTATCGATTTTTCAAGAATGCCTGCTTGAATGGTTTTGGGTTGCCGTCCTAGGAGCCATGTCAAAACTCAGGGGACAATCCTGCATACATTCCCGAAGGATATTGATTTAATAAGAAAATGGGTTCAACATTGTGGTTTTGCGGTGGACGAGATTGAAAGTAGAGCCCAGGCTGTCTTGGGATACTTGAGGGCCAACCGATTCCGCATCTGCAGCCTGCACTTTACCCAGGATATGTACGACCAATCGATGAACACAAAAAAGGGTGGAACCAGAATGTTTTGAAAATTGCTTCCAATTGCAATTCCAACTCTATTGATGCGCATGCTGCCTGAGGTGAGTCCCGGATGATGAATTAGCTGTCGGCGGTGGGGTACTGAACAGGTAACTCCATGAACGGATTGGTGCTTGTAAAGACGCCGGAGGGGGGTGTCTGTACTTCTGCTCTCTATCTGGTAGAGGAGAGGCACAGAGGACCCCAGCCAAGATTCTCTATTATTGGTAACGTAGTCGAGCAATCAAGGCCTAGCTTCTCAGGAGGTGATGCAGGCTGGTTCTTAAGTACAGTGTAGTCCCCAAGCACCCACAAAGGAATGTCCGCACACTGTATCGGTTAAAACACAGTCTTTATATAATTAATATTCAAAGGTATATACAATATCACGATAACGCACTGTGTGCTCGGAAAATCAACAATGGTAAATATATACAGTTCTAAAGTGGTACCACAACGATTATTAGATCTCATTAAAATACATCAACTATACTGTCAAAATGTCCCACTGATCAATAAAGAGGAAACCAGCAGTAGAGAGAGGAAGGAAAGCAAGATGGTTGAACAACTGGAAGAATGCTGGCCCCGTACCACTAGACACAGTTCTGTGTGGAGATCCCCTCACCTGGGCAACCTGTAGGATAAAGATACAACCCAGTCCATATATTGTTCACACTAGACTTCCCAATAGTTCTGAAACTCCAAAGTACCTGGCGTTGTAGCGTTCCTCGTCAGGGAAATGACGGCCCTTCTTGAGTGCCCTAACTTTAAGGCAGGAGTCACGGGTCGTCGAACGTCCGACAAAGAACAGGTTGAGCTACGACGCTGAAGTGGCAGCTTCGTTCCTAGCGGTGCTCGTTGATGGGGAAGCGTAAACATCCTGCAAGGAAGAGGCGTGCGGGGCACCTCGATGTCGATAGTTCTGGACCGCAAAGAGTTTGAAGAACTGTGCCCAGCAAGGGCGTTGAGTCATCGGCGTCTCTGTGGTCTTTGGGTGGTGGGAAACCCACCGGCAGATGCTTCTTGGCGCGTTGGCAGTCAGGCCTTCTCCAGCAGGATACAGCTGCGACGATGCGGACGAGAGCTTCCTTGGATCAATGAAGTTCTTAGGAAAACGGGAGCACAGCGGCTCCAGACGGCAATGGCGGTCGTCGACAGTGGTGGACAACAGTCCGGGCGCTTCTCCTTGTGATTCTGCGGTGGTCCCCGTCTCGGGTCGGCAGCCTGTCGAAGGTCTGTCTACTAGGGAGCTTTGGCAAAGATCTGCTGGTGCACGATGGTCCCTCCTAGCTCGGGAAGAGGGCGCCTTAACAGGTCATCTCTTAGTCAGTCCTTGGAGGCACAGCAGCTTTCAGATTGTGAAGGAGAGCAACAGCAATTCTTCTCCTCCAGCAGGGCTTCAAGGTCAAGCTTCAGTTACTCCAGTTACTCGTCGTAGTGGACTTCAGCTTCTGAACACGATTCCTAGCAGTGAGAGGTCCCCAGATATACTGTTGATCTCCCATTCATTCCGCTGGGTCATACTCAAGCATCCAATCACGACTAAGGGCATTCAGGCAGGCACGCAGGCAGCCAATCAGGCACACAGTGCATTCAGGCCATTCACTTCTCTCCAGACACTCACAACAAGTTATGTGTATTGGGACAAGCACCCAGCCATTCAACACTCCACACTGCATTCATACTGGTTTCGGGAAGGGCTGTCTCAGTCATTGTGTCAACCACTAGATACTAGACACCCACAACACTGAATGCATATTCGTCACACACTCCATTCACCCAGGTCCCACCCACAGGCGTACCCACAACATACAATCGTTGAGAGGGCTCCAGCCAGTCTGGTCAGCACTTCCCCACACTACCATGTATGGGACTTCCACCCAACAGCCAATCAGATGGAAGCGACAGAGTCAGGGCTTCCCGGGACTTCGGGAAGATCAAGGTAACAGGCGATGGAAGGCAAGAGGCCATGGGGGCCATTTTATCTCCATCAGGAATCTACCGATTCCAATGACAGGTCCTGGGCATCCCAAAATGGAGGACGCTCAGGGCACCAGTCAATTCAGCACGTAGCTGCCACCAACCCGTACCCTGCTCTGTGGGTCACACACAGGTGCCCAAAAACATACACTAGGGGCACAGGGTTGCAACCCGACCCATGGGTGCCATAAGGGTATCCCATGGGTCTGTTCACCAAACCAAGAGAGAGAGCTGCACCGCCAGGAGACCCACATGAACTCTTGCGCGGAAAACACAACAGAACACATGATAAAAAGCAGTAAGGAAAAGGATACGGAGGCCCTGTTACTCCAATGCATTTCCAGCATCACAATCACCCCCCCCCCAGACTGAGGTTCGGGTACCTAATCTCCCACGAGATAGACACCCTCATCCAGACGGTCAACATACCTTCTGGAAAGGCCATCTGCATTATCGTAACTCTTCCCTGGTCTGTGCTCAATGGTGAAGTCTAGCCCTTGCAGGCTAATGGACCACCTGAGCTGTTTCGGGTTTTCACCCTTCATCTGCATAAGCCACTTCAAGGGCTTATGATCGGTTTGGACCTTGAAGGTAGACCCGGTAAGGTAGGGTCTAAAACGCCTAAGGCTCCAAACTATACTAAAACATTCCTTTTCAACAGTAGCCCACCTAAGTTCCCTACCCTTAAGTTGTCTACTGATGAATATGATCGGATGTTCTCTTCCTTTGGCATCTAACTGGGACAAGACAGCTCCAATTCCAGTGTCGCAGGCGTCGGTTTGAACGATAAAGGGCTTGCTGTAATCGGGCGCACACAACACAGGTGCCCTACACAGACTTGCTTTCAAGCCATCAATGGCCCTCTGATAGTCTTTGTTGTATTGTGCCTGTCTGAGGTGAGGTAGCTTGTGATGTCATTGGAATGTTTATGAGTGGATGATGGAATGTTCTGGGTGAGTGTTCTGTGTACTGGCAGTTACAGCTGGCTGGCCCTGGGTGATGGGAGCCGGTGTTTGCACAGCTAATGTCCTTTATGTCTTCATGTGGATTGTAACTAAGTATCTGGAAATAAACTTACCTGAAGAAATCTTAAAGAGCTTGGAACCTGCTTTTTAACAATGGCGACGAGTCGGTCTTTGGTAACCTGCGTGCCACAAGCTGGAGTACTGAGGACCCTGCTGCGGGGGGTGCAGGAAGGACAAGCTACTAGAGAAGGACAACACCGCCCCCAAAAACTGCAAGTCCCATCATCCTGGGAGACGGAGGGAGAAAGCCCCACTGTTGGTGGGACCAGCGCTCATAAGTTGTGTGCAAGCTGGGTCCCAGGGAGTCGTCAGGGGGAATTAACTGGTGAATGCCCTCCCCCCCCTTCGTGTGGATTGGCGCTGTATGGCCCAGAGGGAGAGCTGACCCCTTTGAACTGCAGATGGGAATGTGCCAGGTTGTTAAAGTAAACTGAGCCCAGTAGTTAAATGTCTTAAAGAAGACTTAAAAGGAATCAGCAGCACCTGTACGTAAACTTTAAGGGCTTTAAAGGCTATAAGTGGTCCATGTGAGATCGGTACCCGTGATTGACCTGTAGCCCATAGTATTTAGGAATGCTGAGTCTGAAACTTGAGACTTTGGAATTGGTCCGGTGATCCGAGTGAGGAACGTATTATCACACGGATGCTGATGGAGAGATAGAATTGCATCCTGTTAGTCAAGTCTTTATTAGCGAGGTCCGCGCCATGAAATTACTGATGGAGATATAAGAACTGCAATTTCGTATAACAGACCTGTGTCTGATTAGCGATGCCGTAGCTGGGTTCCTAATGTGTGCACTCTGAGCTAAGTGTAAGTCACATAACGGCACCCTGTGTGTGAAAAAGTGTTGCCCCATATGGGCGCAGGAGTAGTCGATGTGCACTGTTTTTGAAACAAAGTGAAACTCAGATAAATTTGTCGTTATCGAGGAAGACACTGCGGCTGCATGGGTAACGCCAATGAATTGACCATTCGACAGCTCTGTTTTGCTCTCTTACTTGGTTATGATTGATGACGTCGAACAAGGGACACAGGGAGTTGGCGATGGAGCGGAAAGCTGAATCCCCAGTGTTCTGCAAGCCAACTGTACACAGTAAAAGGAGCCGTGTGAGGTGGAGTGAGGCTCGAGTAAAATACCATACAGGATGGACGCAACATGGATGCGTCACGTGTCTGCATCATCCAAAAGGGAAAAAAAAGGACTAGACTGGACATTATGGGAACGAGGAATAAAGTCTTGCTTCATCTGATATCGTTCCGCCTCAGATGGTGAGGTGCAATGGAGCGGCCGACGGCGAGGACAATAAGGGAATGTCTGCTACATCTCATTTTCATTTGAATTCGTTCCGCCTCGGGTGGTGAGGTGCAATGGAGCGGCCGACGGCGAGGACAATAAGGGAAGTTCTGCTACTTCTCATTTTCACTGTTTGGTATAGTAAAAGTTTCTAGGGTTGTGCTATGTTATGGTTTTTGCATGCATTTGAGTTCTATAATGAGCTCTTAACCGTGTTAGTAATTGGGGGAAAGTAAATACACATAGTGAATGTATTTTGAGTTAGATGGTTATGCACAATGTTTAGAAAGTTCATTCTACTAAGTGTGGTTTAAATGCTGGTATGTATCGCATTTGTGTCCGTTTGGATGGTATACACACTTAACACGTTTGAGATTTATGATGCAAAGAAGTATATTGTGGAGATTGCGTGGGTGTGTAAGTGCTAATCTAACATTTTGAGGAATTTTAGGCGTTACGTTGTTATATGTTAAATAACAATATGGACTTTTAGTTATGCTGAAAAGACTTAATAAGGTTGATGGAGTCTTCAGCTCTTAAAACCATGTTTTTGTGATGCATGTTACTTGCAGCAAAATATGGGTATGGTATGTTGTGATGAAATGAATTTTCCATTTCATTTTTGTATAATTTAAAACAAGCATACAGTTACAGCGTTCAATAGTTCGGAATACATGTTATATTTGAATATGGTGACGCTGTAAATTATGTGAAATGTTTGTGTATGGATGGAGAGAGAGAGGCTGTGTGAGCTTGGTAATAGATTGGGTATGGAGTGTTGACAATTTGGATACAAATGTTGAGCTTCTGTATTTCCGTTTGGATATCAGTCAGGTTAATGGAGCTTAACTGATTTGGTACAAGTTTAGTAGTAGTCATATTTTGGTTTTAGAGCATGGTAGCAAAGAAAAAGTTTTGGCTGGTTTTCTATTTCATGTCCAGGTATTGGTCTGGATGTGAGGTTTTCTGGATTCGGTAAAAGTTGAGCAGCCATGTGGTTGTTCGAGAGCGAGGTAGAAAGCGATTTGGTTCGGTTTGTCCAATCCATTGTTGGGTATTGGTCTGGTTATGGAGTTCATTCGAATTGGTGAATTTCGAACAGAAGGTTTGTTGTTCTGAAGGGAGGTAGCGCCTCCGCTAGGGTTCTTTACCCTTCTCATGTTACGGGACAGTTGGTAGATGGGGTAAAGTGATAGCTGGGGATGCCTGGTGATGACCCGTTGGTATTGGGTGTGGTATGTCCTGTGATGATGAGTAAACTGTTTTCTTTGTTACCTGTTGCATTTATTGTGGATTTTGTTTCATCCATGGGTTCCACAGTTCGACTTGTGTGAGGATGCCATCCTTGCTAAAAATATTGTTGAGTTGTTACCAGTCATTGATATTGGCATTGGGAGTGCGTGGCCACTGATCCCAATGTGTTTGGAAGGTTTGTACAACGTGGTCTGGTGTAACGTGTATGGTGTTGAGCCCTGTTGGAGTGAGGTTGTGGTTGTCTTTTTGGAGGCTTTGAGGTCTCAGTTCTCTAGAGTGGCAGTCTAGTGACCTGCTGGGGTTCCAGGGTGGCAGCCTGGACACCCGCGTTGTTGTAGGCGGGGGCAGGTGGTAGGAGGTGAAGCAGTCTTGTGGTGGTTCAGGATTGTAGGTGAAGTAGCCCGGTTTCAGGGTGGACTAGGTCCTGGGGTGAGAGCCTAGTTGCCTGTTTGTGGCAGGAACAGGCAGATGGATGACAGTAGTTTTGCGATTGGTTCATCGAATGTAGTTTGTCAGGGTCTGATGTTTTGATGGTTGGGTTTTGGCCGTGGAAGTGTCAGTCTGCTAGTTGAGTGTCATGTGGGCGTATATCTTGGTTGGTGGTAGTTGTGTTGTTCTGGTATGTCACTTGTTCTGTGAGTATGGTTTAGTAAAGGAGGGAGGTGTGTTGTATTGTGCCTCTCTGAGGTGAGGTAGCTTGTGATGTCATTGGAATGTTTATGAGTGGATGATGGAATGTTCTGTGTGAGTGTTCTGTGTACTGGAAGTTACAGCTGGCTGGCCCTGGGTGATGGGAGCCGGTGTTTGTCACAGCTAATGTCCTTTATGTCTTCATGTGGATTGTAACTAAGTATCTGGAAATAAACTTACCTGAAGAATTCTTAAAGAGCTTGGAACCTGCTTTTTAAGAATCTTCAGTCCAATTGACCTTCCTAGGCTGTTTGGGCGAAGTCAGAGCTGTCAGGGGTGCAGCTATGGTTCAATAGTCTGCCATGAAATTGCGATAATACCCAGTGAGGCCCAAAAAGGCTCTCACCTGGGTTTGAGTAGTGGGAGTCTCCCAGTCCTGTACATCCTGTACCTTACTGGGGAGAGGTTCGATTTGACCCTAAACTGGTAGTCCCTCTGGTGTTGAGAACGCCATCTTTTCCTTGGCATGGTCCGTCAGAGCTATTTGCCAATAGCCTGAGGTAAGGTCAAAGGTGCTCACAAATTTGGCAGCACCTATGGTGTCCACAAGCTCATCAGCCCTGGGCAATGGGTGCGCGTCAGTTTTGGTTACAGCATTGACTTCTCGGTAGTCCACATAGAACCTCCAATCCTTGGTACCGGTCTGGGAACATGCCTTGAGGACAAGGACCTCTGGACTAGACCAGGGACTGGTTGAGGGTTCAATAACACCCAGATCCAACATCTTGGCAACCTCAGCCTGGATGTGGTTCTTAACAGTATCTGACATACGGTAGCACCTGCTTTTGACAGGGACACTGTCACCAGTGTCAATCTCGTGCCTACATCACGGTGTAAGGCCTGGTGTCAGTGAGAACAGAGAGGCATACTGCCGGAGCAAAGTCCTGCAGGCCTTCTGCTGCTCTGTCTTCAGATCGGGAGAGAGATGTACTCCCTCCACTGAGCCATCCTGAGGGTTGCTATGCAGCAAATCAGGAAGGGGCTCACTTTCATCCTCTTCTTGCTCTGAAGCTAGCAAGAGACATGAGACTTCGGCTCGCCTGTGGAAAGGCTTGAGTCTATTAACGTGGAATACCTGAGGGGCTACCCCCGAGGATCCCATGTCAACTAGATGATTGACCTTGCCTATCTTGGAGATTATCGTGAAGGGTCCAGTCCATTTATCTGCCAAAGCCCGAGGCATGGTAGGCTCCATCACGAGAACCTCCTGTCCCGGAGTCCAATCCACTTGCAATGCTTTAAGGTCATGCCAGTACTTATTCAATTCCTGGCTGGCCTTGAGATTCGCTGTTGCCTGACCCATCATCTGTGTCATCCTCTGTCTGAGGCCTAACACATAGTTCCCCATTTGCTTGGCGGGACCTGGAGGGGTGGCTTCCAAACCTTCTCTAATTAAGGCAAGGGCCCGCCTCACGGGATGTCCAAAGAGTAACTCAAAGGGGATGAAACCAACACCCTCTTGAGGTACCTCTCTGTAAGCAAACAGCAGGCATGGCGGGAGAAGATCCCACTTCTTCCTTAGGGGCTCTTCCAAAGCGCCTAGCATGCCCTTGAGAGTTTTGTTAAATCTCTCAACCAGACCGTTGGTCTTGGTGGTAAGAGGTGGAGAACTTATAGATTACCCCGCACTCTTTCCACATGGTTTTCATGTAACTCGACATGAAGTTGGATCCTCTATCGGAGACAACCTCCTTAGGGAATCCAACATGGGTGAAAATGCCCAGGAGAGCCCTGGCAACCACCTTGGCAGTTACAGTCCGAAGGGGTATACCCTCAGGGTACCTGGTGGCATGATCTACCAAAACCAGGATGAACCGATGTCCACCTGATGTGGGAGGGTCAAGGGGACCGACAATGTTGATGCCCACCCTCTCAAACGGTGTGCCCACCACTGGCAATGGTTGCAGTGGGGCAATGACACTGCCTCCAGTCTTGCCAGACAACTGACAAGTTGGGCAGGTTCTGCAGTGGGACTCCACTTCTACTCCCATCCGGGGCAAGTAGAAATGGGCACAGAGCCTCTGCTCAGTCTTCTTGGTACCAAGATGACCAGCCAAGGGCACCTCATACGCCAACTGCAGTAGGAAGGGCCTATACACCTGGGGTACCACCAACCTTTTGAGGGCACCAGGTTCAGGCTTAGTGGGCTCCCTAACAAGGAGCTCACCCTCCCAATAAATCCAGAATGTCCTAGGCACTTTTCCGTGTGCCTGGGACAGGGCCTGTTTCCTCAGACCCTCAAGAGAGTGGCACTCTCTCTGTCCCTTACAGAAGTCCGCCCGAGAGGGTCCCCCTTCAGCCAACAAGCATTGAAGGTCGGGATGATCCTCCGGGTTGAGAGCCTCTCCGACAGGAAAGTCTTCTGGCTCTTCTCCCACAGGAGTTGAGACGGGATTCACCACTGGACCCAGCCCGTCCGGAGCATGGATCCCAATGGGTGCTGTCGGAACAGTAGGAAGAACAGGGGTCCCTCCACAGAGGTGGCCTTCTTACTCTTCAGTTTCCTTCGTTCCTTGGGTTTCCCCGTCGGCAAGGACACCGGGCTCACAGCTGGACCCTGTGTGACCTGCGATTGGGTGACCGCCAAAGCAGCCATGGGTAGACCATCTGTGATCATCCCCAACTCGACCAAATCGTTTCCCAACAAAATGTTCGCAGGCACGTTGTCCTGAACCAGGACCGGAAGTTTCGCTGTCTTGTCTCCAATCGTAATGTTGACTAAGGCTACAGGCAATAATTTGGGAGGTCCACCAGCTAACCTGGTGGTTCTCAGAGGAGCACCTACATAGTCCTCTGGCTTGAGCAGGGTCCTGTCCACCACTGTCATGCTTGCCCCAGTGTCTCTCAAACCAGTAGAAGGCTGGCCATTCAAGAGGATACTTCTCAAAAACCTACGAGTGTTCTGTGGGATAGTCGCCAGTACTTCTGCGTACTGATCCCAGGCCCCAAGGGACACTAAGGAAATCTCTACGGCAGCACCAAAGGTGATCCCAGTAGAGGAGGGTAGGACAGTGGCCTCCATACCCAGGTACGGAGTAGGGATAGGTCAGGCTGACAGCCTGGACTCCAAGTGCCTTACCCTTACACTTTGCGACACCCCTTCGGTGGTCCAGAGCCCCACAATCCCAACATGTGCCGGGAGTGCGGGGTACAGTACTGGAACCACTGTGACCCTGCTTTGCAGCAGGTGGACCACTACTCTTACTCCTATCCACAACAGACGTATCCCCACTAGGTTTTTGGGTCTTCGGAGCGGAAGGTTTTGATTTACCCGACTATGACTGCTTTTGGGACTCATCAGCTTTCTAAGAGGCCCCCTTTTCTTTGTCCTTGGCCTTCCCACTGGAGTCCTTAAGGGACACCCGGTGGGAGACCCACTTGTCAGCCAACCTAGCCAGCTTAAAGGGGTCCAAAATGTTCTGGTCAGCAACATACTGACGCAGTTCCGGTGAACAGGCTTCTGAAAAATGCTCCAAAAACAAGAGGTGGGACAATTCAACAAACGTTTTCACTTTGTAACCATCAATCCACCCCATCATGTTCATGTGCGCAGCACTCACCCAGTCAATCAAAGACCCATTCTCTCGTATCTTAAAATCCCTGAACCGTTTAAGGTATTGAGTAGGCATTTTGCCAAACTTGGCAATTAAAGCAGACTTCATGCACTCATACTGACACCTTTCTTCCACACTCAGTTTCAGAATACATTCATATCCAGTTTGAGGCACTCTGCTTAACAAGCACTTAGCCCAATCTCTCTTATCAACATCATGAATTGCACAAGCCATTTCAAACGCTTCAATCCATTGGAGGATATCCGGACCCTCCGCATACACGCCAACCAAATCTTTCATAAACTTGGTTGCTGGGGACCTGACACTCTCAATGGGTTTAGCTGAAGTCTCCACTCGAGCTTTCTCTAACTGGATTTGCTGACATTCAGTGTCCCGGTTCTTGAGTTCAAGGTCCTTATCTTTGAGTTCAAGATCCCTATCTTTCATCTTAAGATCCCGGTCATCTATTTCCAACTTGCAATATTCAAAGGCCAATTTCATCCTTAATAACTCAAGCTCAATGGAAGCGCTGGGGTTCGGAACAGAGGCAGCAGGAATGGTGGCATTCCCAGAATCAGATTCGGCGACAACCCTTGGGGGTAGAGTCTTCAGTGGTTGCATCCCGCCCTTCAAGAGCTTCACAATCAGTTTGGTAGTCCACCAGGGCAGCTATCAGCTCAGGCCTAGACTTATCCACAAAGTCTAACTCCCTGGCTTCACAAGCACTCTGGAGAGCGTCTAAGCTCATCCGAGTCAATTTACCATTCGCAATAGAATCCATTGCTTGTAATTCAGTTATCTTGTACACCACTAAACCTTAATTTAATAAAGTGCAGATATCCTTCATAAGTAGCATGGTAATACACTGATTCGTAAAACTATAAGCATCCCACCGCTGCCACCAGTGTAAAGACGCTGGAGGAGGGTATCTGTACTTCCGCTCTCCATCTGGTAGAGGAGAGGCACAGAGGACCCCAGCCAACATTCTCTATTATTTGTAACATAGTCGAGCAATCAAGGCCTAGCTTCTTAGGAGGTGATGCAGGGTGGTTCTTAAGTACAGTGTAGCCCCAAGCACCAACAAAGGAATGTACACACACTGTATATGTTAAAACACAGTCTTTATATAATTAATATTCAAAGGTATATACAATATCACGATAACGCACTGTGTGCTCGGAAAATCAACAATGGTAAATATATACAGTTCTAAAGTGGTACCACAACGATTATTAGATCTCATTAAAGTGCATCAACTATACTGTCAAAATGTCACATAGATCAATAAAGATGAAACCAGCAGTAGAGAGAGGAAGGAAAGCAAGATGGTTGAACAATTGGCAGAATGCTGGCCCCGTACCACTAGACACAGTTCTGTGTGGAGATCCCCCAACCTGAGCAACCTGTAGGATAAAGATACAAGCCCAGTCCATATATTGTTCACACTAGACTTCCCAATAGTTCTGCAACCCCAAAGTACCTGGCATTGTAGCGTTCCTCGTCGGGGAAATCGACGGCCCTTCTTGAGTGCCCTCCCTTTAAGGCAGGAGTCACGGGTCGTCGAACGTCCGACGGAGAACAGGTTGAGCTAAGACGGTGAAGTGGCAGCTTCGTTCCTAGCGGTGCTCGTTGACGGGGAAGCGTAAACATCCTGCAAGGAAGAGGCGTGCGGGGCACCTTCATGTCGATAGATCTGGACCGCAAAGAGTTTGAAGAACAGTGGGCCAGTAAGGGCGTCGAGTCGTCGGCATCTCTGTGGTCTTTGGGTGGCGGTAAACCCACCGGCGGATGCTCATCTGCGCGTCGAGGGTCAGGCTTTCTCCAGCAGGATACAGCAGTGATGATGCAGATGAGAGCATGCTTGGATCAATAAAGTTCTTAGGCAAACGGGAGCACAGCGGCTCCAGTCGGCGATGGCGGTCGTCGACAGTGGCAGACAACAGTCCGGGCGCTTCTCCTTGTGATTCCGCGGCGGTCCCCGTCTCAGGTCGGCAGCCTGTCGAAGGTTTGTCTACCAGGAAGCTTTGGCAAAGATCTGCTGGGGTATGATGGTCCCTCCTAGCTCTGGAAGAGGGCGCCTTACCAGGTCCTCTGTGGGTCAGTTCTTGAAGGCACAGCAGCTTTCAGATTGTGAAGGAGAGCAACAGCAATTCTTCTAGTCCAGCAGGGCTTCAAGGTCAAGCTTCAGTTACTCCAGTTACTCGTCGAAGTGTACTGCAGCTTCTGAACACGATTCCTAGCAGTGAGAGGTCCCCAGATATACTGTTGATCTCCCATTCATTCCGCTGGGTCATACTCAAGCATCCAATCACGACTAAGGGCATTCAGGCAGGCAGGTAGCCAATCAGGCACACAGTGAATTCAGGCGATTCACTTCTCTCCAGACACTCACAACTAGTTATGTGTATTGGGACAAGTAGCCAGCCATTCAACACTCCACACTACATTCATACCGGTTTCGGGTAGGGCTGTCGCAGTCATTGTGTCAACCACTAGATACTAGACACCGACAACACAGAATGCATATTTGTCACACACTCCATTCACCCATGTCCCACCCACAGGCGTACCCACAACATACGTTCATTGAGAAGGCTCCAGCCAGTCTGGTCAGCACTTCCCCACACTACCATATATGGGACTTCCGCCCAACAGCCAGTCAGGGGGAAGGGACAGAGTCAGGGCTTCCCGGGACTTCGGGAAGATCAAGGTAACAGGCGATGGAAGGCAAGAGGCCAGGGGGCCATTTTGTCTCCATCAGGAATCTACCGATTCCAATGACAGGGCCTGGGCATCCCAAAATGGAGGACGCTCAGGGCACCAGTCAATTCAGCACGTAGCTGCCACCAGCCCGTACCCTGCTCTGCGGGTCACACACAGGCGCCCAAAAACATACACTGGGGGCACAGGGTTGCACCCATACCCATGGGTGCCATAAGGGTATCCCATGGGTCTGTTCACCAAGAGAGAGAGCTGCACCGCCAGGAGTCCCACATGAACTCCTGCGTGGAAAACACGACAGAACACACGATGAAAAGCAGTCAAGGACAAGGATACAGAGGCCCTGTCCCTTCGATGCATTTCCAGCATCACAGTGCTTTCGGTGTAAATGTGTCTTACTAAAGTTTTCATATTTACCAGATTGTATTACATTTTAACTATAGCACATTTTACTGCACATCTGCCCCTGGTTTATGGAGAATCAAATGACGTAATTATGGCCGTGGAAAATAATGCCATAGTGCCCTTTACAAGAACCATAATTTTTTCGTAATCGGTTGCTTGACATGTACATTTCTTTAGGAAAGCATACTGACGGAAGAACAGACTCTTGCAAGTGACAAAACCACTGACATGTCCATTATACCAATGGTGAGCTCTACAGACTTGCAGAAGCTCATATTCTCAACAGTTGCATTTTCCAACATATCTAATGCAAATCGAATTTTCCCTTTTACCACTTCATGACAATGCACTGAAAATGAAGGAGCAAGATTATGCATCCATTTATTTTCACAAGTCAACAACAACTTCCAGCGCCTATCAGGTAATTTTATTTCCCTTTTCATTTAGGAGGATGTATTATGCTTGTAATTTTAAATAATATGAAATCGTTTATGTATCCTGTCGGTTGTTTACACTAGGTGTCATTTTTGGGTTTCTCTTTATATGCACTGTTGTCTGAATCCCATTGGCCCTCATTACGACCCTGGCGGAGATCCATGGTGCAATTTGCACCATGGACCATGGCGCAGAGCTGCCAACTCCGCCATGGGGGTTGGCGGACTTACCGCCCCATTCCGACCTTGGCGGGGCGGTAAGTCCCCAATCCCCATTTACCCTTCCCCATTCCCATTTTTGCCCCATAGGGTATAATGGGAGTGGGGAAGGCGTTAATTACGCCACCGTAGATTACGGTGGCGTAATTAACGAGGGGTCCCGTAGCGCCATGGATTTTTCCACCCGGAAAATCCGGGCGTAAAAATCACCATGGCGCTACGGAAAGTCCTAATCTGGCGGAGAGGTACGCCATGCATTACGCTGGCGTAAACCCCTCTCCGCCAGGGTCGTAATGAGGGCCATTGTCTCTGTTCCGTTTCACTGTTTTCATCCATACTAAAACAGGTATTGTGTTACAGGGGGATGATTGTACTTCGACTACAATTACATCGTCCTTTGCAGCTGGTCAAGAGTATGAGATATGCGTACGTGTAGTTCCCTTGAACGAAATAAAGTAAATCCTACGTATGATACTATTAGACAGTGGGCCTCATTACACGGTAAGCGGTGGACCAAGGTGCTATTAGCACCTTGGTCCATGCCGGTAAAATACCGGCACCATCTTGGAGGAAAGGGGAATTACCGCCCTATTCCAAGGTTGGCGGGGCAGTAAATCCCCCTTCCCCCATTGCCCTTCCCCATTCCCATTTTTGCCCCATAGGGCATAATGGGAATGGGGAAGGTGCTGATTACGGTACCGCAAATTGCAGTACCGTAATTAGCACCCTGGTCCCTTTGCGGGTTGGTCTTTAACGCCTGCTAAAAAGCAGGCGTTAAAGTACCAACCCGCAAAGGGACCTTGTAATCAGGCGGTAAGGGTTAACGGTCACCGGTTCCATTACCGGTGACCGTTAACCCTTACCGCCTACCGTGTAATGAGGCCCAGTGACATTCATATAAATGTGCATACGTCATGGCTGCCAGACGGACCTGTTTGCGTACAGGCTCAACAGGTAGCTTCAGTGTCTTTACAGATGGAGACTGGACCCGGAAGCAGTGGCGACTGACACCTTCTTGCAAGTGTGGGGTCCAAGCAGAGAGTATGCATTTCCACTGCTTGCAATGATAGCACAAACGCTGGCTCAAGTGAGGAGGCAGAGACCACAGCTAGTGCTTGTCACTCCAGATTGGAGAGGGCATGCCTGGTTTCCCAGCCTGCTAGAGTTCTCATTTTAGCATCCCATTTTGCTGCCGTGGGATCCAAGGACACTGCGGGGCCCAGTAGGGGAGGGGCACTCGTTAGTTCAGGCACATAACTCGAGCCTAATAGATTGGACGATTTCCGGAGAGCCTGGTCTCTCTCCCAGGGATTTCGGAAGAGGCTGAACAGTTTATCAGAGAATCCTGGGCCCCGGGGACTAAGAAAGTGTGCACAGTCGCCTTGGGAGATGGTGTAGCTCTCAGATTCTGCAGGTTTATCACTCACACTTTCCTTACCACTAGCCCACTCCTCACCTGATGATTCTGTGTGTGTCTTTACGGATTCGTCTGATGAGCTTTCCGGTTTTTCCCTCCAGGCTGTCTTTGTCTTTGTCCTGACGATCTTATTCTTCTGTTTGACGAAATAGGAGCGAGCTCTCCCGGAGGCCACTTTGCCTGTAAGCAATTAGCCCGGCAGCGGGGACTCCGGGGAGCCCACCCCAAACCAGGGAAAAGCCTTGCCGAAAAACCATGGAAGATTGTGTAGCTTTAGTTGGCTGGAAGTTGTCGGCGTGCATCTGCACTTCAATAACCAGCATGCACTGGTAAGTGTTCTTAGTAGATAAGGAAATAACAATCCAGTGCGGAACAGCACAAACAGTACAGTACTCCAAAGAACTTGGACAACGAAGTGTTCCTAGCAAAGAGCGACTGAAGGCAGGTGAGACGCTGAAGCAGGAGTGAGTACTAGCAGGCAGCGCCGAGCGCGGCACAACAGCGGAAGCAGAAAACAAACAGGTAAGCGGAATAAACGGGAGGGGGAAACCGCGAACAGCGGTAACGGAAAGACACAGGCAGACGAACAGGGAAGGAAGGCACGGGAAACACAGAGAAACAACTGTAGGCAGAGCACAAGCGAAGTGAACTCACGTAGGCAGCAAGAAAGTTGCAACGCACAGGTGTTCTCCATTTTCAGGTACTTGTAGGTAGTACAACAGAAAGACTAGACCGCACCTTGCAGTGACTCGGAGTCTAGTCCTTCTTCCATATCGCCCATCTGCTCCATACTTTCCATGGGCGATATATGACAGTATGACCCCTTCTCAGCGGTCCTCCTCCCGGTTTACCCGGGTGTAGTCGATGAAACCTTCCGATAAGTTGGGCTGCAGAGATGTGACTGACCGGTTCCCATGAACTCTCTGACCGTGGATATCCTTTCCATAGTACCAGATACTGTAAGGTGCCTTTCTTGTATCTTGAATCCAATAATCTGGATACTTCATACTCCTTCGATGTTTCAATGGGTAGGTTACCGGTTCCTCTCTTCCTTCTGTTACGTTGATCTTCCACATATTCCTTTAGTAAAGAGGTGTGAAACACTGGATGTATCCTTTGGAGCTTTGCAGGAAGAGCCAAGCGAAAGGCAACCGGATTGATTTTGGCAGTAATCTTGAAAGGTCCGATAAAACGGGGAGAAAACTTTCTTTGATATACCCATCTGGGCAAAAACTTGGTGGATAACCATACCTTGGTACCAATGTCCCATTGCGGATTGGGTCTTCGCTTGAGATCAGCCCACCTCTTGTTCTCTAGACGGGAGGTTTCAAGATTAGACCTGGTTCTTTTGAGAAGGGTCTGAAGGGTGTCCAAAAGATGGTCCACGGAGGAAATGTTAGTAGACACCGGACCAAACAGAGGAATGTGTCTAGGATGAAAACCGTAGGTACAAGAAAAGGGACTCATGCCTGTCGAGGAATGTCTTGTATTATTATAAGAGAATTCTGCCATGGGAAGTAGGTGAAACCAATCGTTTTGCTCCTGATTACAGAAGCACCTAATGTATTGTTCCAATGTTGCATTAAGACGTTCAGTTTGCCCATTGCTCTCAGGGTGGAATCCTGATAACAGTGATCTTTTTATACCCAAGGCCTTGCACAAGGCAGTCCAAAACTTCGGGGTGAATTGTGAGCCTCTATCCGAGACTATGGATTGCGGAAGACCATGTAACCTAACCACGTCTTTCAGAAACACCTCCGCAGTGATACTTGCTGTCGTTAGACCTTTCAATGGTGAAAAATGCGCTAGTTTACTGAATTAATCCACAGTGACTTTTATGGCCGTATGTCCATTGGAGACTGGTAGGTCTACAATAAAGTCTGTGGAAATGTGTTGCCACGGCCCATCTGGTAGAGCTTCCTGTTGAAGTAAGCCTAATGGCTTACAGTAAGCATATTTATTCTGAGCACATATGGGACACGTAGCCACATATTCTTTGATGTCTTTTTTCATGGTAGGCCACCAAAACTGTCTAGACACAAGTTCCATGGTGGCAAGTTGACCTTTGTGTCCCGCTGATGGGATATCGTGGCACTAAGCCATGGCCTGTTCTTGTAGATCCTGAGTGGGTAAGAATAAAGCCTCTTTCATAAACATCAGATCTCCTCTTTGGGTCATTCCATAGTCGTCTATCTTCCTGTTATTCTTTTTGGCTTTCTGTACTTGTTGAAGAAACCTATTAACCATATTGATGAACCTTTTCCCTGCTAGAAGAATTTCTGGACCTTGATATCCTCCACAGTCATTCCCTTGACTGCGGGAAAGGGCATCTGCTAATGAGTTATCCTTTCCTGGTAAATAGGTGATTACGAAATCAAATTGAGAAAAAGAATAAGCCCATCTGGCATGTCTGGAATTTCGGCATTCCATTTTCTGTAACACCTTTAAATTCTGGTGGTCTGTACGAACTTGGAAAGGACAAACAGCTCCTTGTAATAAGTGCCTCCACTCCTCACAGGCCTGTCTTATGGCCAGGAGTTCTCTTTCCAGTACTGAGTAATTTCGTTCACTGGGACTAAGGGTTCTGGAATAATAAGCTATAGGGTGTTCCAACCCATCCTCTTTCTTTTGTAACAAAGCAGCTCCAATCGCTCCTCCTGAAGCATCGGTCTCCACAATAAATGGTAAGGATTGATCCGGTTGTCTCAGGATAGGAGCTGTCACAAATGCTTCCTTGAGCCTTTGGAATGCCTGATCCGTCTTCTGGTCCCAGAGAAACTTGACTCCTTTTTTAAGGAGATTTGTAATAGGAAGGATGATGTCCGAAAAGTTTGGTATAAACTTACGATAAAAGTTTGCGAGTCCCAAAAACCTTTGTATATCCTTAACTGAGTTGGGTATGGACCACTGTGTTATAGCCTGAGTTTTGGCTGGATCCATTTGTACCCGATCTTCGGAGAGGATGAATCCTAAGTAGGGTACCGTAGTAACTTCAAAAACACATTTTTCAGGTTTGGCCAATAGACTATTGTGTCTTAACCTGTGGAGAACTTCTTTGACGTGTTGACAATGTTCAGTCAGAGTGTTTGAGAATATGAGAATGTCATCCAAATAAACCACAACTGAGGAATACAACATATCTGCGAATATCTTGTCCATGAAGCGTTGAAACTGGGACGGTGCATTTACCAAACCAAAGGGCATAACCCTGTACTCGTAGTGTCCCAGGGGAGTTCTGAAAGCTGTCTTCCATTCGTCCCCTTCACGAATAAGAAGTAGGTGATAGGCCCCTCGAGTATCTAATTTGGTAAAGAGATGTGCTCCTTGGACTGCCTCAATAATGTCTTTCATTAAGGGCATAGGATACCTGTCTCGTATAGTCAGACTGTTCAAACCCCGGTAATCTATGCAGGGTCTTAGTTCCGTGGTTCCTTTTTTCGAGATAAAGAAAAGAGATGCCCCTGCTGACGATGAGGATTCCCGTATGAGGCCATTTTGTATGTTGGTTGACAAGTATTCCCTCAATGCCTCTTTTTCAGGTAGAGATAAAGGGAACATCCTTCCAAAGGGTACTTCAGCCTCCGGAATTAGTTCGATTTTGCAGTCTTCTTTCCGATGAGGAGGAAGATTCCTCGGTTGGGTGTCTAAGAACACGTCTTCATATTCCTGGTACTGGATGGGAATTGTATTAACACTGAGGACGGTATTTTGTATTGTTGGAAGCACATAGGACAAAGCGGGTTCATTAGTCAAACACTGTTGAGAGCAAAACGTGGATCTGAACTCTACTGTGTTAAGTTGCCAGTCAATTGCCGGGTTGTGTTTTCTGAGCCATGGTATGCCTAAGATGACTGGAAAATGAGCCGCTCGAATGAGATCGAAAGATAGGTACTCAGAATGATTTGACACTCTGACCCGTAGTTCCTGTGTTTCCTGACAAATGGGTCCGGATGTCAAAGGTGTGCCGTCGACGCCTTCTACTGGAATCGGTTTGATCTTAAGGCGTCTAGGCAGGTGGTGTTCATTAGCCCACTTATCATCTACAAAGTTGCCCGCAGCTCCACGGTCCAGCATAGCCAAACATTCAATGGGTTTGGTAGAGTGCCAGTCTAACGTAATCTTAACCACAATCAGTGTGTTATTGCTGATCAAAGCAGGCTGAGTATTAGCACAGGGATGCATAGATGTCTCCCCTTCCTTATCCCTGTTCAAGGTTGGGGTCTTTTGTTTCCCTGCTTTCTGGGAGGGACTTCTGGGCAATCTCGCAGCAAATGTGTGTTGGAGCCACAATACATGCAAAGTCCAAGATCCTTGCGTCTCTTCCGTTCGTTGGCTGTAAGTGGTCCTCTAGCAGTTCCTATCTGCATTGGTTCTTCGTGTTGAGCCCTTTCAGGGACTGAGGGTAGGCTAGTGAAAGGTACTAAAGACCGGGGCTTCTTCTTCTCAGCTTTCCTTTCCGACATGCGGAATTCTATCTGTAATGCCAATGACACGAGTTCCTGAAATGAAGCAGGTCTGGCTACTCTGGCCAGTTCGTCCTTTATGTCTTCATGCAGACCCCGACAGAAAATAGCCTGCTGTGCCGTTTCCGGCCAACCTGCTTCACTTGCCACCTTCTGAAAACAGGTAACATATGTCTGTATGTCGGAGTTTCCTTGGCGTATGTCTAACAGGTTTTCAAAGGTGGAGAATAAGACTTCAGGTCCCTCGAATCTTTCTTTGAAACGTGTTACAAAGGCACCATAGTTATTTAAAGTTGGGTCTGAGTTTGTCACTAGTGGGGTGGCCCAGGCTAGGGCATTACCAGCTAAGTTCGAAATTAGAAAACCCACTTTTGTTCGATCCAACTCGTATGTCTTGGTCCGAAAAGTATAGTGTATTGTGCAGGCATCCAGAAAGTCCTTTAATTTCCTGGGTTTTCCCTCAAATTTACCGCAAGGTAGGGATAAAGGAGGTAGTTCTCCTCTGGAATCTTCTCTCTGTTGGACTTGTTGCCTCAATGCGGCATTATCAGTCTTTAGGGTTTGTACTTCAACCCTCAGAGCTTGTATGGCGTTAACCATCTCCTGGTACTGTTCATGACTAGCCATCTTCTCTGGGCATTGCAATCTCTCAGATTCTGCAGGTTTATCACTCACACTTTCCTTACCACTAGCCCACTCCTCACCTGATGATTCTGTGTGGGTCTTTACGGATTCGTCTGATGAGCTTTCCGGTTTTTCCCTCCAGGCTGTCTCTGTCTTTGTCCTGACGATCTTATTCTTCTGTTTGACGAAATAGGAGCGAGCTCCCCCGGAGGCCACTTTGCCTATAAGCAATTAGCCCGGCAGCGGGGACTCCGGGGAGCCCACCCCAAACCAGGGAAAAGCCTTGCCGAAAAACCCTGGAAGATTGTGTAGCTGTAGTTGGCAGGAAGTTGTCGGCGTGCATCCGCACTTCAATAACCAGCATGCAGTGGTAAGTGTTCTTAGTAGATAAGGAAATAACAATCCAGTGCGGAACAGCACAAACAGTACAGTACTCCAAAGAACTTGGACAACGAATTGTTCCCAGCAAAGAGCGACTGAAGGCAGGTGAGACGCTGAAGCAGGAGTGAGTACTAGCAGGCTGCGCCGAGCGCGGCACAACAGCGGAAGCAGAAAACAAACAGGTAAGCGGAATAAACGGGAGGGCGATACCGCAAACAGCGGTAACGGAAAGACACGGGCAGACGAACAGGGAAGGAAGGCACGGGAAACACAGAGAAACAACTGTAGGCAGAGCAGAAGCGAAGTGAACTCACGTAGGCAGCAAGAAAGTTGCAACGCACAGGTGTTCTCCATTTTCAGGTACTTGTAGGTAGTACAACAGAAAGACTAGATCGCATCTTGCAGTGACTCGGAGTCTAGTCCTTCTTCCATATCGCCCATCTGCTCCATACTTTCCATGGGCGATATATGACAGTAGCTGGTGCATGGCACAGGACATTCATCCCGCTAGAGCAGATCTAGTCCACATTGTCAATTTCTTGGCTACATTGGCGGTGCTAGGTAAGTCATATCGGACGGTCAACACAGCACGCCCGGCCATGGCAGCAGGGCATGAGTGTGTGAGAGGTCTCCCTATTGGGATGCATCCTCTGGTGCGCAGAATACATAAAGAAGTGAGGATCTCAAAGCCACCAGCGCTTAAGTACTCCCAGGTGTGGGACGTGAACCTGGTCCTCAGACTTTTCTAGTCTTGGCCAGTGAAGGAGAACCTGTTGCGCAAAGCTCTTTCGGCTAAACTTGCAACCTTACTTTGCCTCATTTTATGTAATAGGGCATCAGATGTCACAGCCTTGGTCACAGCCCGGTCACCAAGAGGTATAAAACTGGGATCAAAGCAGTGACTTATTCGGCTTTCCTGGATCAACCGAAGCTGTGCCCAGTCAAGTGTCTGGTGGCTTACGAAGCTATGATGGCCCCTCTTAGGCCACAGGGATAGTCCCAGTTGCTGCTAGTTTTGCGGAAAACCTTATAAGTCGTGTCTGCGGACACTCTGGCTAGATGGGTGCAGTGGTGCATGCAGCAGGCAGGTATCAATAATGAGGCTTACGGAGCACCAGTGGGTTTAAGGCGCTATGGCCTTTAATGTATTCCGTGTAGGAGCGTGCATGGAAGATATTATGAAGGCGGCTGACTGGTCTGACAAATCTATCTTTAAGACCTTCTACTTCAGGCCAATTGAGCAAATGTCAATCTTGGTGATAAGTAAGCTTTAAAAGAGCATAATCTGAGCCTCCTGTCTTGACCTAGAATTCAGATTTATCATGCTATCATAACAGAAAGTCAAAATTCAATTAAAGATAGAGACGTGAAGGATTATCCCACCCAGGTAATCGTGTAGAGGTACGCATGAGAGCTATATATGTGTACAGTGGAACAGTTTTCTTGTTTACGATTGCCTGCCCTTTCTTTAAGCCTTCAGTCAGTGTTGCACACTTGCCAACCCTACTGATTTAGGCAGTAGGCTACAGCTTCTTTTTTTTCCAAAGTTATTTTTATTATTTTCAACGTAACAAGTCATGCTGAGGTTAAGATCATTACATGTATGTCGGCTTGTTAGAACGTATAGATAGGAGAACATTACTTTGCGTGCTTTAGTCTTAGCTAATCTTGCGTTCTCTTCATTAATAAAAGCAAAAGAAATAATAACAGTAACAACTACAACAGGATGGGGGGGGAGGAAAAAGGGAAAGAAGGGGGGGGCAAGAGACAAGGAGCAGTTTTCACAAGGAGCTGATTTTACACATGCACAGGTTACTATCTGTTTCGCCAAGGAGTCTGTTTCAAGGGTTCGGAGTGGCACTTTCACTGGATTCTGCCGGGGTGCTTTGGTGTCAGTTCTTCCAAGTCCGGGGAACTCGGTTTATCGTTCGTGGCATTTCGGAGAACTGGGAGAACTCAGTTGCTTGTCTGGCTTAGGGCTGTGTTTTCTTTTTCAGTCTTGGGTTTCCATCCAGCGTAAGTTAGGTGGCTGCCTTGTCACCCCGGGGAATTGCTGCGCATAGTCCAGAAAGGGCGCCCATGTGCATTCAAATTTGGGTTTATTGCCTGACCTGATGGCTGTGACTTTCTCCGCTGCGGCGATTTCCCAGCATTTAGACCACCACATCTGTGTGGATGGACCCTCCGGGTTTTTCCAGAGTCTGGCGATGGAGATTTTGGCGGCTGTCAAGAGGTGGGAGCATAGGTCTGCCATGTTGCCGGTTAGAGGGAATTGGCCTTCTCCTGTCGACCCCAGAAGCACAATCCCTGGGTCCCAGGGGATGTTGAGTCCGGTGATTGTCTTAATTTGTTCCAGGATGTTTTCCCAAAATAGGGCGGCTTTGGGGCAGGACCAGAGGAGGTGGAATAGAGTCCCGCGGTCCGGGCATCCCCTCCAGCATTGCGCTGGGATAGCCGGGTTGCATTTGTTGAGGAATGACGGGGTTCTGTACCACCTATAGCAAACTTTAAATGCACATTCTTTGTTCGTTACGCATTTCGAGCTTTTCAGAGCGCGGGACCAGATGTGTTGCCATTCCTCCAGCTCAATCGGTCTCCCGATGTCCTCTTCCCATTTCACCATATATGGCTCTTTTTTTCCGGGGTCTGTTCTGTCTAGGATTTTGTACAGGGCTGATATTTTCCCCTTAGGGGGGGTTGTCAAGAGGGAGTGTTCCAGTGCTGTTAGCTCCCTGCTGCCTAGTTTCCTAACCAGAGGGTGCGATAGCCAGTGCCTCAGCTGGGAGTAGCGGAACCTCTCTGTTTCCTGGATCTTGAACTTTGTTTTGCACTCTTCGAAGTTCAGGGGGAGGCCGTTTTCGAAGAAATCGGAGATCGTTTCTAAGCCGCCGGCTCGCCACTCCGTGAACTGGTTTGGTGTGATTCCGGGGGAGAAGTCAGGGTTGTTCCAAATTGGCGTAAGTGGACCCATTGTGCTCCTGCATTTCCACCGGCGTGCAGCCGCCCTCCAGCTGGCAACTGTGTTTCTTGTTGCTGATAGGGGGCCAAGGTCCCTGGCCCCCCCGAGCTCCCTGGAGTGGGGCAAGGATTCCAGTGGGGTCTGACACCAATCTTCCTCCAGAGTTAACCACCGGGGTCGGTTGGTTGGAAGCTTCCAGGCAAAGGCCGGGGCTAGTTGGGCTGCGAGGCAATATCTTGACACGTCTGGGACCCCTAAGCCACCCAGGGCAGTGCTTCGGAGCATAATGCTTTTTGGGATGCGGGATTTCTTTCCTTCCCAGACTAGATTCAACACCTCCCTTTGCAGTTTTTGCAGGGCCTTTTCCCGGATCGACACCGGCAGGGCTTGGGCGTGGTATAGCAGCCGTGGCGTGAGATTCATTTTTATCGCAGTCGTTCGGCCGAACCAGGAGATTTCCTGTTTTTTCCAGCGGTTAATGTCCTTTCTCAGGTCTCTGAAGAGTGCCGGGAAATTGGTCTTGTACAGTTTCTCTGTTTTATTGGGTATCTGCACCCCCAGGTAGTTGAAGCTGCTTCCGGCCCAGGGAATTTGGAACTCCTCTTCGAGATGAGCCTTGGTCTTTCTTGGGATGTTAATGCCCAGTGCGATGGATTTAGAGATATTTATTGTGAATCCCGAGGCTGCTCGGAATTCTTCGAGTGTTTGCCATAGGGCTCTTATTGACTCTTCCGGACTGGTGACTGTGAGGAGCACATCGTCTGCGTAGAGCGCAATTTTGTAGGATTCTTTTTTGTACGTTAGGCCTGATATTGATGCATTTCGGCGGACCCTTTCAGCGAATGGTTCCATAGATAGGGCAAATATAAGTGGGGAAAGAGGGCATCCCTGTCTCGTGCCTCTAGTTATGTTTATTCTACTGGATTTTGTCCCGTTGAGGCGAAGGTTTGTAGAGGGTTTTTGGTAGATGGCCAGAACCCATTTTGCGAAGTTTGGGCCAAAGCCGAAGTACTCTAGTGTGTTCCTAATATAGCCCCAGTCGAGCATGTCGAAAGCTTTATGCGCATCTAAGGAGAGGACTGCCAGTTTTGTGCCCAGTCTGTTCGCTGATTCAATGATGTTGATGGTTCTGCGAATGTTGTCTTGGGTACCCCGACCCGGGATGAATCCGGTCTGGTCCGGGTGGATGAGCTCTGGAAGGAAAGGGGATAGCCTATTTGCTAAGATTTTTGCGAATATCTTTGCGTCGTTGTTTAGGAGCGAGATGGGCCTGTACGATGAACATTGTGTTTGGTCTTTTCCTGGTTTAGGGATCAGCACTGTTATTGACTCGTTCATGGAGGGGGACGTGAAGCCGGTGGATAGGAATGAGTTGAATAGATTTGCCAGCTGTGGGGCTAACAGGTGAGCGAATTTTTTGTAGAATTTTGCTGTAAACCCATCCGGGCCAGGTGTTGTGTTCTTCAGGCGGCGGATCGTCTCGCTCACTTCCTCCTCTGAGATAGGGCCCTCTAAGTTCACTAGGGATGGAGGTGGCTGTTTCTTTGGTGCTAGGGTCAAGAATTGGGTAATGGCTGAGGTGGCTATTGGGGGCCCTGCCATGATTTCCTCGTGGTGTTGCACCATTAACCCGAGTTTTTCGGGGTCCCGGTGGAATAAGGTGCCGTTCCTGTCTTGCAGAGATTGGATATGGTTCCTGGTTTGTAACTTTTTCAGTTTGTATGCTAAGAGTTTGTTTGCTTTGTTACTGTTCAGGTAATAGTATTGTTTGGTATAAGTTAATGCTTTGGCGGCTCGGTCCGCCAGGTGGATCTCGAGCTCCCTTTTAGTTTTCTTGAGTTCTTGGTGCGTTGTTTTCTTGTAGCAGGCTTTGAGTTTGTCTTCCAGGGCTGTGAGTTTTTGCTCGAGCTTTTGTTGCTTGAGTAGGTTTTGGCGCTTGAGTCTGGCTGTTAGGTCCATTGCGACCCCTCGGATCACCAGCTTCATGGCGTCCCACACCGTGGCTGTTGAGGAGTCGGGGGTCGTGTTCTCTGAGAAGTAATTCCGAATTGCCTCCGCGAGGTCCGAGCTAGCCGATATATCTGTCAGGATGTAATCTTGCAGTTTCCATTGCCTCTGCGTAGGCTCCGGGGCCCCGTGGATAGACACCACCATCGTGACTGGAGCATGGTCCGATATTGCGATTGGTCCGATTTGAATCTTCTCCACGCAGGGGGCCAGGTTATTCGTAGCGAGCAGGAGGTCGATGCGTGAGTAGCCTTTGTGCACGTGCGAAAAGAAGGTGTAGTCCCTTTCCCCTTGGTTGTGGAATCTCCATATGTCGATTGTTTCAGTTTCCCGCAAGAATTTCGCCAAGGCGAGGGATTTGCGGAAGTCCTCCCTCGAGGCTGGAAGCGTCTTATCCATCGTCGGATCCGGGGGGAGGTTGAGGTCCCCTCCGATTATTAGGCAGCCTTCTGCGAAGGACGTGATGATTGGGAGGAGGCTAAGGAGGAATTGGTCTTGTTCTTTGTTTGGCGCGTAAGCGGCCACCAGGGTGATCGGTAGCTCCACTAGGAGACCTTTCAGGAGTAGGAATCTGCCCTCGGGGTCTTTTTTGATGGTGATCTGTGTAAGTGGGAGATCTCTTTTTAGTAGGATAGCTACGCCTCTCTTTTTCTGTGTGGCTGAGGCGAAGTAACATTTTGGGTAGCGCCAGAATCTTAGTCGGCTTTGGTAGTCTGCAATGAGATGGGTTTCCTGAATACAGACAATGTCGGCTGCTAGTTGGTCTAGTTTGTGTTCCACTGCTTTCCGCTTTCTGGGCGCGTTAAGCCCCTGCACGTTCCAGGTTGTGATGGTCAGGGTTTTATCTAGCGAGCCCATCTTTTGGATTTCGTGTGAGTCGATTCAGATAGTTCCTTGAAGCTCTCTTGTTCCTTGTTCTTTCGTGACAAAGTTCTCCGTTCATTCGTCTTTAACTTGCTGTCCTCTGCCCCTCGGCCCCCCCCCCCAGTCCCCCACCCCCCAGATCATAACAAGGCTTCCGGGCCAGCCTTCAACCAACGGGGCATACGGCCGGACCGGTATGTGAATTCGGCGTGGAGGCAACTATGCCTCTTCCTTTGGCCAGTAAATGTTCAGGATAAGTTTAACTGATTTGAGTACGGTAGTCGTCTCAGGGAGGCTCGGCTCCACCGTCAGAGGGGCCGAGGGCTCGGCCCGGGGGGAGCTTGTGTTTTCCGTGTTCTAGACTGCCCCTTTAGCGGTTATTGTCCCTTTTGAATTTGCCCGCGGGACCACGGGATCTACGGCGGCTGGGTACCTTGGACCAGGCTCTGGTGGGTTCCCCGCGTGAATCTCCGGGGACCTCGGCAGCATTAGGGGGGGCTCCCTCTTCGCTCTCCGGGTTCATGAACCGCTCGGCCTCTTTGGGGGAAGGGATAGACCAGGATCTGCCCTCCCAGGTGAAGAGTAAAGAGGTGGGGAAGCCCCAACGGTATGTTGTTTTTCGTTCACGCAGCCACTCGGTTAGTGGCTTAAGAGCCTTCCTTTTCGTGAGAGTGGACGCCGCTAGGTCCTGGTATAGGGATATTTCGGCGTCCCGGAAGAGAATTCGGGCGGAGCTTCTGGCTTCTTGCATAATTTCTTCCTTTATTTTATAGAAGTGGATTCTTGCGAGGACGTCAGGCGCCACATTTGCGTTTTGTCTAGCTCTAACTCTGTGGACCCTATCCAGTTCTAAAGGGGCTCCGTCTGGGAGCGTTATAATGAAGCGAAAGAAGTCGTTGACATAGGAGTTGAGCTCCTCGTCGGAGACTGAGCTCGGGATTCCCCTCAGGCGAATATTGTTGCGTCTAGACCTATTTTCGGCCTCTTCTTGTTTGTTCTCGAGGGACTCACATCTGGCCTCGAGAGCGGAGAGTCTATCGGCCCCCTCCCCAATTTCAAAGTTCTGTTCACACAGAGTGGTTTCTATTTCTGTTGTTCTGGTTTCGACCTCGCCCACTCTCCTGTCCAGGGACGCAATTTTGTCTTTCAGTTCCTCTGTCCCTTTCTGGTATTCCTTGGTTATGGCGGAGAGGAGCTCCTGTAGGTCGGCTTTAGTCACCGCTTGGGCTGTGGCCCCCCCGGTGGATCCTTGGGCAGTTCCCCCCATGTCACTGCGGTCTCCTTTCTTGTTCTTTTCACCCATGTTAGTGGACAGCAGGGTCGCGATGTCTGTCTGTTTGGTTACTTTCGGATTTCTGGACATTGCTTCTTGTGGGATACGTTGGGGCCCGACCCACTCGGGGGTAGGGTGACCGCTGTGGAGCACCTGGGCCTCTCTCCGGACCCCCCCCACGCCCCCTCCACAGGCCCGCCAATTCAATTCTCGGAGCCGCTCCCCGGAAAGGACCGCATCTAGGCGGCTAGTTTGGCCGCTCCAGGGGTGCTAGGAGAGACCGGAGGGGCAAGGAAACCCCCCCGCAGTTGCGGCAGGTGCCGCCTTACCTTCCCTCCAGGAGCGTTCTTCAGGCACCGCGCCCCCGGGGGGGCCGGCAGGCTGGGTCCCCCAGTCTCTTTTCCCTTGTTCAGGGCTACGAGGATCTTCCCGCCCCGAACCCACCAGGCCGTCGGATGGGGGGGCCGTCTTCTTTTCCCCCTCGCCTGGCGGGGCCGGCCGGGCTCCTCGTGCAGGTCTGGGGCGGAGGCAAGTCCCCGGAGGAAGGCCGGAGGCAGGCCGGAGGAAGGCCGGGCCCCGCGTTCTCCGTTGGCGGTCACTGGGGGACGTTGTATGGTGTGATCGGCCCCCCAGAGTCCCCAGCAGCAGCCAACAGTTATCGGGGGGAGGGCGCGGGCCCAGCTATGCAAGGGTGGTGGGAGCGGGAGATCTGGGTCCGCAGCGGGGCTCTCGGGGAGGAGAGGGGGGTTTCACCCTGCTTCTGTGCACGGCGGAGTATTGTGCGGGTCCCCCGCCTGTTGCCACTCCCCCCGGCAGCCCCCCTAGGGGTGGGTGACTGTGGGAGCCACGGGCTCCGCGGGGCTCGCACTCCGGCTCACGGAAACGCCGGGGGAGGGGAGAACCAGTGCCGATAATCCCCGGACCGGGATCGGCCCCCGTCTCCGCGATCGGGGGGTGCGGGCGGTTCCACCAGTCAGGCTCCTCCGGGGAGATCCGCGGTTGTGTGCTTCGGAGGGGGAGGCTCCTCTAGTTCCGCATTCGTTCGGACATCAGAGGTGCCTTCGTGATGTAGGGCTGCAGTCCGCCATCTTGGTACGTTGCGCAAATCGAAGTCCTCCACTGGGGGAAGACAGGCCCAGCACAATCCCCACTTCGAACTGCTGAGATCAAGGCATGAGTCGCCCGAGCCTCCGGGCTTTGCAGGGTAACGATTTCCTTCGCCTAGTCTTGCTGTTTACTGGGGCATTTTAGGTAATACTCGGTCGCGGCCGGGAGCTCTCACCGGACCCAACCGTTCACCATGGCGCCAAGCCACGCCCCCAGGCTACAGCTTCTTAAGCACTCCTATCGTGTACCGATTTGGCCGTTTGATCCTACGGCTATTTAGTGTGTCTCAGTGCCAAGTACTTTATGGCTCCACGGGCGCTGATATGGCACAGAGCGCTGCAGACAAAGGGTTAAACATGTGATTTTGCCTCCTGAAACACCCTCAAGGTTTGTGTAAAGCAGGTTTGGAAAAGCCAGACTTTCGGGATCAACACACATGCCCTTTCTGTTGTAATTGAAAGTAAACCCATCCTGTTCCTGCCTATACTGAAACCGAGCGAGCAACCACGTTGTGTGGCTGAGGCTGGAAATGCGACAGGAAGTACAGCTACCTCGCCCCCGGGAATGCAAATGAGTGTGTGCTCGGGAAGCCCACGAGCCGACCGGACCCCTAAGCAGAAGGCAACCAAGAGTGATAGAGAGACACTCCCTGTGCAGCTGCAGTGCTGAGGTCAAACGTCTCCGTCTGTTTAAAGTCGACAGTGCACACTAACCTGCACATAGATAGTAGTGAAGAGACTGTCACATATTGTGCGTCCCCGCTGCATATGGGGCAGTGCTGAGTCTGTCCTATTTTGCAGAGGGAGCCGTGCTGAGGGGACAGATTGTACAGAGTGGGCGTTGAGGGGGTGATTGTGTTCAGACATGCTTAAATAAAGCTGTGGACACGGCCCTCTGTAGGCACTGCTTTGGGTCCGGTTAAAAGAAGGTGCTCTTTGACTTTGCTGTGCAGTGAAGAATGAAAATAGTGTTATGGAATTTCCTTGGTGTAAATATTTGCCACCCCATCGTCTACATTAACTGCATGTTGAAGAAATGTATAACCCCCTGTATGTACACCATCCGGGTTATGGACTAAAGGGCACAGTAATATATTTCTCTCTAGAATACTTTTGTTCTAGGGATTGATTTACAAGCTGCATTTACAGAAGCCCTTGTGGCCGTCACTTCCCTTAGGGTATAGAAGTGTTATCACCTTGTTGTCTTTTCACCCTGGTTCCTCAACAGCAGACACTTGCTGACATAGAAGGATGTATAGCTTTTCAGTGGGCATTTCCTGTTTCAGCTCCCTGCTGGCTGGTCATCTCGTGATAACCATTATGTTGAACTTTCCTGTGATCGCTTCAAGGCCATATGTCACTTGAGGCCATTTCCTTTGGTGCCATAAGGCTCAAAGTTCACGTGGCATAATTTTCTATGATCTCAACATTATGCTAATCACTATTTTTGAAAACGTACGATCCCTACAGATTTGTGGTCACAGAATGTTGACATGTATGATGTTGCTAGGTTCTGGTTATTCATGCTGGCGCAGAGGCCAAGCTGGCGGGCTCGTGGGGTAGCAGGATATGCTTGTTTGGTTGAAGTGTTAAGACGCCAAGTTGAGTTGATGGTAGCAAAAGAAAGAGGGTGAGGGTCAGCAAGCCAGAGGTGGTCTAGCCACAGGTGGACTGGGATTGGATGGCAGGGTTACATGGATTTTTTTCACCCTACCAAGTTAAAACTACAAAAGGACTTATTTTTATCTGGATATTGTAGTTTTCTGGTATTGTGTTGTTTGAAATTTGTTTTAAAAGAAGCTGCCCGAGAAAGTAAAGAGAAGAGTTGAGCATAATCCTTCGTCTCTGTGTCTTCAATAGAATTATGACTTTCTGTAACGATAGTATGGAAAATCTGAATTCCGCTAAATAGATACTTGCCTAACTGCAGTATTTAGGTTTACATTATGTGCCTGGCTTCTATTCCTCAATTCTATGTCAAGACCCGAAGGCTCGGATTATGCTCATCTTAACTCTTTACTTCTCGAGCAGCCAAAAACCAATTAACATAGCCTTCAAAATAAACTGTTAAAGAACTTCAACTTCCATGAAAACAAGTGTTTTTGAAGTTTGCTAATAATTGGCTTAACTTTCCACGTGACTTATTATTTTGTCGCTTGGAAAGCAGAGCCTCCTGATTATTGAACGCCACCTGCTGGTGGCAGGAGCACACCGCAGGCCAGCTAACATTAGAGCCTGCTCAACGCTGTGAGCTTGACAGGCACAGTCCTAAACCTGGGAGCAGCTCTTGACAGACGGGCTCAGTCCCAAGAAAAACTGTGGAGATCAAGCTACCTGACCTGCCTAGCTACGAAGTAAAAGAAGTTTGACGGGGCTACCCAAACAAACTTCTAAAAAGTAAGTAATCGGGGCAGCCGGGAAACATGTGTAGAGAGTACTCAGATGAGGACTCTGAAGGCCCCCATGTCAGTGGCATCAGGATGAGTCAGGCCGTCCAGAGGGCAATGAGTGCCGGTAGTGGCCTGCTGCATGAGGGCAGGGACATTATGGAAGACCTCATAGCCTTCTCTCAGGGCATGGCAGAGTTGAGGAGAGAGGCATGCAGAGGCAAATGGAGAAGAAAAAAGACCTGCATGTAGCGCCTGGACTTCCCCTCCTCAGGTACGCCCCACAAGAGACGGGGTGGCAAGAGGGCAAGGTCATGAACCAGGTATGGCCAAGATAGCTCAGAAGATTCTGCTGAAGCAAGCTGTCTAAGCAGCAAGGAATCAGAAGACAGGAGCTCTCAGGAGTCTCAGGACTCATCATCTAGCTGTGCCAGAAGGCACAGAGACAAAAAGAATAAGCCTTCGGGTGACGGGATTCAGGGTGACAAATTCAACCCTGATACTTTGATTCCCCCATGGTCATCCGAGTGGGATCTACCGGACAACCTTTCAGCTTATCTAAAGAGAAGGCTGAGGGCACCTTTGAGTAAGGAGGTCAGAAATAAGATGAGGGCAGAATGCCCCAGAGCCAGAGTGCCAGGGGGCTGGCCGAGACCCCAGAGATTGATGAACACATGCTGACCTTCATGGGAACTAGCCCCTTCGAAAGGGCAAAAGCAGCCAAGGGCAATTTATTTGGTGATACGTTCATCAAAGACATGGCAAAGTTTGCAAACACCTATGCTATGCTGGATAAAGCGCAGCCCTCCCTGAAGAAGAAGGAAACAAGATGACCGACGAGCCAACCCCTTCTTTCAATCCAGAGGCAGAGGATGGAGAGCCGCTAGAAGCAGCAGCAAGGGAACTCAGGTAAGGGAATCCATACCACAGGTTTCTCCGCTGGATGCAAACATCCCGCCAGTGCGGGTAGAGAGGGGGAGTGGCGCAGCATATACAGAGGTGGAGAGAGATATCTTCAGACTACTGGTTTTTGCAAACGGTAGAGGGGTTCCTTTTAGACTTTCTACAAGATCCGGTGCAGGTGTATCCACTGAGGCCAATCAAGGTGAACAGAGAAGACAACATATTGCTAGACTGCGAGTTAGAGAAATTGTGGCTAAAGAAAGCCATTAGACCTGTGGTCACAGAGCTAGGAGGCTTCCTAAGTAACATTTTCTTAGTAAAGGGCAGACGCAAAGACAGACCAGTGATCAACCTCAGAGCACTGAACGTTTTTCTGGTATAAAGGCCTTTCAAGATGGACGGAATCGATCTGCTGAGGGACATAATGGAGAAGGGAGATTGGCTTGCACTAATAGACCTCTGGGATGCTTACCTGACGGTGCCCATACACCAGGGTCAACAGCAGCTGCTGCAGTTTCTCTGGAAAGGTCACAGATGGGAGTTGGTAAGCCTCTCGTTCGGGCTTGCATCAGAAGCCAATAGTCAGGTACCTCAGAGAGCAGGGTTTAAAATTAAGTATTTACCTAGACTATATAAGCTTGATGTGCCAGGACAGGGCTATCCTCTCGGAACAGGTGATAGTCACAACCAATTTACTGCAGCAATTAGGATTTCTGATCAACTGGGAGAAATCTGTTCTGACCCCGACCCAATCAAAGGAATTTCTGGGTTTTATTCTAGATTCCAGGGAACCCTCAAGCTACCCCAGAGAAGGTAAACTCTATCAAGAAAGGGATAAAAGGTATGATGATGAAAGATTCAATATCTTCAAGGGGGCTATCCAAGCTGGTAGGCCGCCTGTTATCTTCGATTCAGGCCAATTTCCCAGGCACGTTTCATTATCGGGCGTTGCAACGACTAAATATAAAATATGTCAGACAGGGCCTGCATTACAAGCAGAAAGTCCCTATTTCACAGGAAGTGAGGACAGAACTAGAGTGGTGGTACCATCACATGGAGGCCTGGAATGGCAGGGCAATATTTGGTTCCTCCCTGGACTTCATTATAGAGTTGGACGCCAGCCACTGGGTCTGGAGAGCCTGGTGTGGCGATCGGACTGCGGGGGGGAGGTGGCCAGAGGAGGAGCTAACCCTCCACATCAACTGCCTCGAACTACTAGCAGGATTCTTTGCAGTACAATGCTGGACGCAGGAAATGGGTAAGGTGTCCCATTCTTCACAAGACGGACAATGTATCCGTAGTCAGGTACAACAACCGCCTTGGCGGCACAAGGTCCAAGATGCTAGCAGAGCCAGAAAATTATTTTTGGCATTTATACCTACAGACGGAGGTTAGTGTGAGGGTGAAGCATCTGCCGGGTGTCCAGAATCAGGTGCGGACTGGTATTCGAGGCACTGAAAAGGGTGGCTTTAGCATAAGTTGCTCTGGAGGGCGACACTTTACAATTCCTTGTTATATCCCCAGTATAGAGTCTGATTCCTGCAAGATGAAAAAGTCACACACTTTGCCGACGCGTGTGACTTTTTCTGTTTGCAGGAATCAGACTCTATACTGGGGATATAACCCTGTTACTACTACAGGGACATCAGTCCTTTGGAATGATTATATGCAAATACAGCCCAGATTTGAAAAAGGCTCAGCAGAGCCAAAACATGTTATCATACATGGGCTTCTTTTTTAATGTGTGATTATGCAATATTATTAAATATACAAACATTTTGATGGCGCGGAGTCCTGCATTCTTTTCTTTTTTACTTGATATTCGAGGCACCTGATGGACTCCAGCAATTGGCAGCTGGAGGAGTCAGTCTTTCAGGAAATCATGAGTCAGAGAGGTCCATGTGAGAAGGATCTATTCGCCTCTAGATTAAACAAGAAACTGTAATGGTTTTTCAGCTGGAGACTGGATCCGAAGACTTCGGAAACGGATGCCTTTCTCCAGGTCTGGTGACCAGTAACAGAATACACGTTCCCTCCGTTCGCCATGATACTGCAAATGCTTGCACAAGACAGGAGACAAGGAGCGAGAGTGATACTCCCGACTCGAGAGGTCAGGCTTGATTTCCGGACATTCTAGAGATGTCATACGATATTCCGATTCTACTGTCGCAGAGAGAGGCTATCGTGCTCGGACAGCAGAGGAGCTCCACCAACTGGTTCAGACAAGGAATCTGAGTTTGGTAGCATGAGCGATTTCAGGAGATCCTGGGCCAAACCAGGACTTTCAGGAGAGGCTCAGGAGTTCATCAGAGAATCCTGGGCTCCCAGAACCAAAAAGGCACACAGAGGCGCATGGCATAAACAGAACAATTGGTGCATGGAGAGGGAAGTACATCCCTCTAGAACGGTGAAGTGCATGTGGTGAACTTTCTAGCTAACCAGGCGGCCCACGGTAAAGCATACCGGACCATTAACACATATCGCTCGGTTATTTCAGCGGGTCACAAATATGTCAAAGGTGGACCCATAGGCAAGCATCCACTGATATGTAGGTTATTAAAAGGGATAAGGTGTATGAGGCCATCAGCCCCGAAGTATTCTCATCTTTGGGACGTGAGCGTAGTGCTGAGAATGTTTGAGACATGGCCGAATAACGAGGAGCTATGCAGGATGGCCCTCTGGGCAAAACTTGCTATCTTACTCTGCGTAATTTTGTGCAAGAGGGTCTCAGGTGTCAAAGCTTTCGAGGTGGACAGGAAGTCCTTTTCACCTACTGGCGTGACGTTTCATATAGCGAGGAGAACTAATACAGGGATTAGGACAGTAGATTTTTCAGCTTTCCTGGACAGACCTAGATTATGACCGGTCAGATGTCTGAAAGTTTAGGACAGGACTGCAGCGCAATTTAGGGCCGCAGGGGAGCCGCAGCTATTAATAACGTTGAACAGCCTTTTAAGACAGTAACATCAGCCACCCTGACAAGATGGGTAAAATGGTGCAGGAGCCAAGCAGGCATTGATATAGGTCATTTTGGGGCACATTCAGTTAGGGGTGCCATGACACCCACAGCATTCAAGATGGGGGCACGCCTAGAGGAAATTTTTAAGGCGGCAGATTAGTCGAACGAGTTGACTTTTAAGAATGTTTATTTTTTCGACCAATCGACACGGTGTCTACCTTGGTGGTGAGTAAGCTTTAAACAAGCATAATCCGAGCTTCCGCGTCTTGACATACAATACATTTTTCAATACATTCATAAAAGAAAGTCATGATTCTATTAAAGACACAGACATAGCTCTCAACTCACCCGCTTTTGGCGGGTGTCACACGCCTTGCAAAGGGCTGACTCACCCGCCAATCCTCTTGCACTCCCATTCATTCCAATGGGCGTCTCACCCGCCAAAAACAAAATCGGGTGATTTCACCCGCCTTTGCGAGGCAAATGGTTGAGAGCTATGCACAGATGATTGATTATGTAAAAATGTATTTCAGATCTGATATGTTTTCTGTTTGCGATAACGCACCCAGTTCAGAGTGGTTGTTCAATGGTGTTGTCTATGTCGTGACAGGTACAGAGCCAAAGGCATCGGGAACATGAAGAATAGGCGAATGTGCAGTGGGGGGGTTGAAGCTTATAACGGCTGGGGCGCAAGTTTCGGTTTTCGATTAGCTAAAGGAAGAAGGAAGGAGGACAGAGGTTGTTATGTGAGACCATGAGAACTGATTGGCCAGTTTGGGATCAGGTGGAAATTTAAACCAATTATTTGTGAACTTCAAAAACACTTGTTTTCATGGAAGTTGTAGTTCTTTAACAGTTTATTTTGAAGGTTATGTTGTTAATTGGTTTTTGGCTGCTCAAGAAGTAAAGAGTTGAGATGAGTATAATCCTTCACCTCTGTGTCTTTAATAGAATCATGACTTTCTATTACAAATGTATTGAAAATCTGCATTTCCCACTAAAAATCAAGGGCTTCAAGCTTCAGAAGGCAAACAGAAAAAGTACTGTTCCTCTAAATGAAATGTGTCATAGTATGGCATACATCAAACCTCCAGATTTAGGTGGGAAACTCCTGATTTGTCAATAAAAAATAGTGTTATTGTTTACTCTCTCCCACCTAATAAAATGTTAACCCCAATGCAATCCTATGGGAACATTACATTCTCCTGATTTTTATTGAGAAATATCCCTCTCATGGGCTCCAGAACGTTGGCATGTCTAAGTCAAGTGTGAAAAAGTGGGTGAGGGTATTTTCATACATGCCAACCCTCCCGATTTAGGAGAGAGACTACTGATTTTTTGATAAAAAATATTGCTATTTTTTTTACTTACTCCCGCCTAAAATAATTAAATCCCCAAAGCAATTCTATGGTGAAATTTCTGTCTCCCGCTTTCTGTTTCAAAACCTCCCTCCCAGGTGGTCGAGAATGTTGGCATGTATGTATTTTGTATTGTATTCAGTGATTTTTTGACATCCGTTGCTGGTAATATTTTTTCAAATTAGATTTTAGCAAAAGGGAGAACAAATGGTGGAGCCTTAAACATCTTTTAGTCACTAACTGAGAGTAATATATGGTGGCTGCACGACCAGGGCTAGTCAATAACTTCTCGTACGTCAGAGAAATATTGTTTAATGACCTGCTCGGTGTCCCTGAGCACAGTTTAAATAAAGCATTGTGCCCGGTGCGGCATCGGTTCTCGCGAGATCTGTCACTTTCGACACCTCCAAGATGGCCGAGCCCTGGAACAAGGCTGCGCACCGCTTGGGCGCCCGGCAACGCACCGGGGACGTGCTGGTCTCGGGGGAGAAGATAGACTTCAGTTCGTTGCTGCTTTCGCAGACAGTGCTGCAAGGTCTAACGGCGGCGGGGTTTGAACGGCCTTCCCCCATCCAGCTCAAAGCCATCCCGTTGGGAAGATGCGGCCTGGGTGAGTTTCCATTCTTTCTCGTTTAAAGGAGACAGTATAACTATTTTGCCCCCCAATCCAAGATGTGGTCCTTTCTGCCCAAGTGAACGTGTGCACCAAATGTCCAGGTCGCGTTACCTTTCCAAAATGGCCACCTTGTTAAACAGTTTACGGGCAAAGAGGGGAAAAAAAAGAACACTCGCTTAGGAAATATCCGCGCCATCTTGGAATGATAGACTTTTCTGTATGTTTAAAGGCGAACATACATGAAACTAAATATTTTGTGATCAAAAGTTCTTCAAGCTATATACTTTTTGTCATGTTTCAAGGCAGGTGAAATCCTAGTTGTCGTGACGTTCAAAATGTGCTGCATTTGTTTTAAGCAGTAAATAACAAACCAACACAGTGAGTCAGGATTTTCTTGCCATGATCAAGACGCTCATCCAACCCACTTTTATACACTGCATGTTGGACTTGTAATTTAATCACTTCCCATTTAAAATAAACAGAACTACAAGTCCCAGAATTCCATGGGAAACGGGACTGGAAGACTGTCTCCTGCATGGTGGGGTAAACTTGAGAGATTTGGCCACCATAATTGCTTCCATGTCCCTCTCCCTTCAAACCCAGTCTCCTACTTTGAGACGCCAACGGCCAGCCTTAATGACTCGAGCCATTTTCTAATATATATATTTTTTTAATAGAAATAATGGGCCGCTAGTCAGCTAAGTTTAAATGGGTCCACTCCTCCCACTTGGGGTTTAACCCCTAACTTCTTGCATGGTCCATTAGTTAAAATGTTCCTGTCCGCTGGCTAGGGAGCATCAACCTCTCACTGCCTGTGTTTTAGCAGCAGAGTTTGGTGACCCATGTAAATACTCTGCACGTGACCGAGGAGATGGCAAACAATTGGGGGCTCTCAGCTGTTGTGGTGCTCTGCTCTCAATGCCATGTGTTCAGTGGCTGCTCGGTGCAGTGCATGGGTACATCAATGGACATCAGGCATTTTTGAAATGTATTTATTTGTGCATTTGTATACATCGAGTAAATCGTGTTTCAAAGCGCCTACAGGGCATCAAGGATGGAACATGGGAGTGAAAGGCAAATATAACGATGAAAGAGAGAGGTGGTCCTATTGGGTCTTGTAAGCTTTCAGAACATGGCAGTGCAGGGGAAAGAAGAGGATTTGGGGGGGCGAGGGTTAAGTGCTAGGTGTGAAATGGATGAGCAAGCAGATGTTGCGTGATTGGCAGAGATCATTTGGTAAGAGTGGTCAACTGCCAGTAAGTAAGTGCAGGCCTGGGATAGCACCGGCCACTGGGAGTTGGAGGAGGTTGAAGGCGATTGGGGGTGGGAGGCAGGACCCAGGCGGGCACATAAGGGGCCTGGTTACCAATCTCAGTGACTGGGGTTTAGCAAAGGAGGGAGGGGGGAAGGAGGAGGTGAAAAGGAAAGTCTTGAGTAGCCTACAGAATTTGAGGAGATTTGGCTCAAGAGGAAGTGGGGGCGCTGTTCCAAAGGAGGGAGCAGCCGAGGATATAGATCGGCCACCAGTTCGCTGTTTGGAGACTCGCTTGACATGCAGAGAGTTGGTGCCGGAGGAATGTAAAGATCTGGAGGGATAGTATTTTGTGAGAGCCAGTTGTAGATGGCATGGTCCCCGACCCCAGGTGGCTTTATTGATCATGCAGAGGGATTTGAATTTGATCCTTGCAGCACCCAGGAGCCAGTGGCAAGTTTTTAGTGCTGGAGAGATGCAGTCCCTGGGCTTGAGGCCAAGTATAAGTCTTGCATCCCTTTTCTGGGTTAGCTGGATGGGATGTAGAGAGGAAGAGGGTAGATTAAGGAAGAGGCTATTGCAGTAGTGAAGCCTAGAGGGTACCAGAGCTCTGGAGACATTGAGCTTCTGGGGGAAAGTGAGGAAAGGAAGGATTCCTTTGAGGAGCTGGAGTTGAAAGTTGGCCTTCTTAGCAAGGTCCTAGATGTGAGGGAGGAAGGAGAGAGAGAGGAGTCGAAGGTAAGTTCAAGGTTTTTGGCTTCAGATGAAGAAGGGGTAGCCATAGAGGGTGGCTATAGGGAGGGGAAGAATGAGGGAGCAGGAGTCCCAATGGGCAGGATCTCAGTCTTGCTGGCATTGAGGCAGAGTTAATTGGAGTCACACCAGGACTAGATGGCAGGTGGGCAGTCAGCGCTCGGGGAGGAAGTAAGGAGAGGATCAGAGAGAAGTTTGAAGAAGAGTTGTCTTATCAACAAAACACTGGAAGTAGGGGGAGAAGGTGGAAATTGGGTGTGCAAGCAGATCAAGATGGATGTTCAAGAGCCAGGGAGAAAAGTTGGAGTCCTGGGCGGCGCCAGAGGTGGAGATAGAGGTGAGAGAGGAGAAAGAGCCCAGGATAATTTGGGAAGGACAGCCATTGAGGAAGGAGGTCATCCAGTCAAGTGCCCGCTCCGAGATACCTAAGGTATTGTGTAGCCGTTTTTATGAGGGTGGAGTGGTTGACCGTGTCAAATGCACCAGAGAGATCAAGTAGAGTGAGAACGGCAGGAGAGTTAGTCAAGAGATGCAAGCAGTTCTACACAGGTTTTCAGAAGAGCGGTTTCCGTGCCTCTGGATGCTCAGAATCCAGATTGATGGTCGTGTAGGCAACCAACAAGTTAAGTATGCCGAGTCAGTTAGAGGAAGGCCAGCTTCTGCAGGAGTTTCCCAAGGAAGGGGTGATAGAGATGTGGCTGTAGTTAGCCGGACAAGACTGGTCTGCAGAAGGTTTTTTTCAGGAGGGGCGCACAAGAGAGTGCTTGAGGGAAGAGGGGAAGACCCAGTGGCAAAAGAATGATTGCCGAAATCAGCAAGTGCAGGGGCAAGAGAGCTAATGTTGTCCTTAATAGTTTTGGAAGAACAGGGGAAGACCTGTTTAGAGGAGACCTTCATAGAGCGAATAACTCCTATTGAACTCATCAGATGTGATGTGAGAGGAGGAGTAGAGAAAGCCAGCTTGGGGCATGGGGTGCCATATGTGGCAGGGGGATGGGTGAAAGAGTGGGGAAAGGGAATACTGAGGGGTTGGCTAGTTCCTTGCAGGGAGAGTGAGGGGCAGAGTCACAGAAGATATTAGATGCTGTGATTGAGGAGTCGATGTGGATGTTGAAGTCACCCAGTAGAGGTAGATGTGCAGAGGGAGGAGAAATTAGCCCATTCGGAGAGGAACAGGGTGATTGAGCCAGGTGGCCTGTAGATGGTGGCAATGGTCATGGAGGAAGTAGGAGAGATGACCAGCTTGCAAACCAGGCTCTCGGAGGAAGAGTAAGGCAGGGTGGTTATGAGGGAAGAAGGGACCCACTCAGTGACGATCAGGGCCACCAGCACAGTTAGGGCGAGGCTTGGAGATTATTTCATAGCCATCATGGAGTAGGGAGTCAAAAGCAGTGACTGAGCTGGCAGTGAACCGTGTTTCAGTAAGGGCCAGGATATCTAGGTCAAGGTCTTTGAGGAGGCAGATGTTGGCACAGTGTTTGGTAGCAGAGCGGGCATTAATCGTGGCTAGATGCAGGCGACCACTGTCTTTTATTTATTTATTTATTTATTTATTTATTTTTTTAAATATTTGTTTTAAGGTTTTCCGAGGATGGGTACAGGGGCATGGTACACCAGTCGGAGGAGGGGGGCAGAGAGAGAGGAAGAAGTAGTAGGAGGGGTCAAAGAGGAGGTTGTGTTGAGGACCGTGAGCCATGATGGTGCCACCATTAATGGGTGAAGAGGGCTGCAGATGAGTCCATAGGTCTGGAGTAGCGAGTGCAGATGAGTCCATAGGTCTGGAGTGGGGAGAGAAAAGAGGATATCGGTGAAAATCTGTCTGTAAGTTGGGCTGACATAGGTGTCTGCGATTGCTAGGCCAGCGTTAGTGGGCAGGATGTCCTTTTTTGTTTAGTCTTTTTTAAAATTTGTTTGTTTTGTTTATTTTAAAGCTTTTTTTCTTCCAGACTTCGTGAGAGAGGGAGGATAGGTGATAGTATAGCAGCTAGAGTAGATGGGGGAGGTAGTAGAGGGGGCAGAGGATAGGAGGAAGGATAGAGGGAATGCACAGCCCAGCACAGGCAAAGTCACCAAGCGGCCTATTAGCCAAGATAAGCAAGAAAACGGGTGCAATGGAAACACTTTAGTACCAGAAATGGGGTGGAGAGTTGTAGAAAACACACCAGGATTTGAATATCCAAGGAGCACATGTGCTGCAAAATGGGATGGGACAGAGATGTTAAAAGCACACCAGGATTCAAGTTTCGAGAGAGCACGGACCTGCGAAGAAAAGAGGGATTAAGTAAGGCAAGGAGGATAGATAGCCATAGATACACCTTGGTTCAACAGCTGTATAGTTTAATCAAAAGGTGATAATGTCCAGCCATGACTTACTGAGGAGAGAGCAAAGTTCCAGAGGCGCATGTTTGTGAGGTAAGAAGCTGCATGCCTGGTGGGTGTGCCATGGGGTGTTGTGGAGATGGAGGAGGGGCTGTCCGATCCCTCTGCACAGACATGGGCCTTAGGAGTTGGTCTTTAGAAGGGGGGCCGAAGTCCACCTGCCGGCTCTCAGATTTGCTGATAAGTGCGGATCACAAGCCAATCACAGCAGCTTCAGGCTGCAACAAAGCACGACTCACTGCTTTTGTTTAGGGCTGCAATTTTTGAATAGTGACAGCAATCACAAAGTATGGCCAAGGTGATCGCAAACAATAAATACTCATGCGCTCATGTAATTTTCGGACCAGCCGCAATTAAATCATGATGTTGCAAGCGCGTAATGTGGTGAATAGTAGTGCCACGGTAACAGTCTACCTGATGTTATAATAATGTCTGCAGGTCCCAAAAGCTCACAGAGCCTTGTGGTGCTGGGGGAGGCTGTCAGTAAGCCAGCAAAAGTAGAGCATCCAGCCTCTATTGCCGTTGATGGCATGTGAGGGGGAGTACTACACATCCGGCAGGAGTTTCCTTTTGATGCTGTAAGCCAAGGTTGATGTGAGGAGTCAAATGGCTTGGTAGCTCTGTGTGGTAATTGAGGCAGAGGCTGTGACTATGGCAGTACAGTAAGTCTTGGATCTGGGTGAGAGGAAGTAGGTAAAATCTGGATTGTTTGTGTCCTACCAGCAGCTGCTTCTATGCTGTGAGCTGACAGCCATGGTCTGTGTTCAGAATTTGTGTTTAGAAGCTTAGGTCTTAAAACTCAGCCAGATTGTGTGAGCTCTGGCAACATTTCTGGTGGGGTAGCTTGATGGCTCGGTTAGGGCGTGTGGCTACTACATCTCGCTTGGATATGAATTCTATCGTTTTCTACACAGGATTAGAGTTATTGCTCCCAGGAATTGAGTTTTGAGTTGACTGTAGGCGGCAGGGGGTTGCTTTTTTGTAGATCAACCTTATGTGATGTGGACTTCTTGTTTTAAACATCTTCCAGTTGTTTTTTTTATTTTTTACGATGAGGCCTCTATATTTTATGGAGCACTAGCTGGCTTTTACATAATTTCTTTCCCTTAGGGGATATTGTTGCTGTGGCACTGGCGTTCTGCTGCTGCTCTTTATCACATTGAAGTGAGATTGTATTAGAGAACCACAGAATGCATGTGAGATTGAGCTGATCTGGTAAGAAGAGGGCAAGTTAACAAAGGCTGATTTCCTCTTTCTTTACTGCTAATGAAAAGGCGGATGGGAAAGGCTCGCAATAGGCGGCCAGCAGTCTTTGAAAGAAGGTTGCAGGAGATTGTGAAACTGGCCTGGAGATGCTCTGAGGCACACAAAAAAGGTAGACAGTCTTTGCTGGCTTCCTCTTCGGCTGGGTGCTCCTCTACCCGTTCTCCTAGTTCCTCAGATGATAGCTACTAGGTGAGTGGTTGGGGCGGGGAGCAGACACATCTTGTCAAAGGGGTTCTGGTGCAGAGGTGGCCAAGGGTATAGTTATAAGCAAAGAAGGCTTGCTCAGATTACTTAAGTTTTGATCAGGTCTTCTTAAGAAGGTCTGAAGTTCTGATGGTTGGCTGAGGTCACACAGACGAAGATGCATTTTCTTTTCTACTGAGAATGAGAGCATTGTTCATCCAATCCTTGGGGCAATTGGGTGGTAGAGCTGGGATACAAGAAAGTTCCAGGCCCACCCTGTCCCTCACCATCGGGGGTTGATTGTAAATCTCTGGGAAAATAGCAAGATCATGTGGTTGGCTGCTTGAGGCATTCAGGACTTACTGGACAAGAGGACAATGGGAGTGTGCCCAGGGACAGTATGGGGAAGTATTTCAACTTCATTACCTTACGGTTAGGGATTTTTTTCTAATGTCCATATATTTAGGACTATATACAACTCTCTACTTGGCAGTACAGAACTCCAATTTTTAGTGTAGGCCTGCACCACTCAATGTAAGAACTATGGCAGGGCAGCTAGGCTTATCCTATGATGGAGAGAAGGCTGTAGGAAGGCAAAAAGAATTTGTAGCATACATATGGTCCAAAGAAATACTTGTACACTCGGGCAAAGAGAATTCCTCAGAAAGGTAAGTAGTGTTGGGAAGGAGAGGGTCTTCCCACCCCCCTAGGCGATACCGAATGAGAAATAAACGCTAAAAGAGCACATGCAGGTGGGAACGGGGGCGCTACACATACAAGAGGTTGTGCGATGACCAATCTGTGTGCAGTACAAGTTATATGGTACATGCGGGTGTGAACGGCATCTTCGCGAGCGGCAGCCATTTAGGTTTCAGGCCCAATCGCGACGCACAAAATGTGGTGCATTAGTATTGGGTGCCTTGCATGAGTGCGAACACCACCCCACCCCGTCCAAGTCGGTCCATGAAATCCTCCATTGTTCTAAGAAAGTTGCGGCCTGGAAAGAATGCACCCTGCAAGGTCCTGAGAAGCAAGCAGTGGTCCTCTTGGCAGTACCAGCTCACAGGACACATAGCAAGGCCCTCCTACCCCAACTAGCCCCACACAAAAAATACAGTTTTGCCATGCTTTCATCCAATGACCCCTGCATGCCATGGCACCATCCAAGCCCAGACCACCGACCATAAAACGTTAACACCCTGTAAAGATCAGAAGGCAAGGTTCTTGCGCCTTCACAAATGTGTCACGTGATGGGTGCAGCGAAGTGCATGGTAGCATCAAAATGACCCCCTAAAAAGGCAGAGGGCCTTGAGAGTTGCTGATCTGTCTGGGAGCAGTGAAGTGTGCGAGTTAGTGTGACCTCTGTTCCCCCCCCCCCTCCCCCCAGCACACCAAGTGCTTGATAAAACAACATTGTGTTAGTAGCCAATTTATTGTTGGGCCAAATTCACCTCAGATGATGAGCCCAGCAGCGCTCACGTGGACGGAGATGGGCAGATGAACCAATGGCCTGGCATCCCATATGGAGCAGGCCCTACATGTGTAGAGCTTATTCAGTTAGGATTGTAGAATTGTGCTATATATAATTACGTTATCAGTGACGTTGTTTGTGCTTATAATGTGCTGCACGTGCCTACGAAGCTCGGAACGTTTCGGCGGCAGTAGAGTTCTTTGCTGATGCACTTCATGCAGAAATAAATACAATAGAAAACCAACACAATACTTCTGGTAAGCAAACCACAGTGTAAAAGATTTATGGAATGGCAGTACTTGTGCTTCACCAGTCCTTCCCATCTAGTTAAGCGATTGTCTGAGTCGTAGGGGGACACTGGGCATCAGTGGCCTGTTGTCAGCAGAACAGGCTGTAGAAAAGTAAGATTTCCAGAGGCTTCTTCTATAACAAGTATGTACTACGCTTTTTGTAGGTAGAAGGGTTCAGTCACTTGTAGAAGGCTCCCTGAATGCACACAGCATTGGGCCTAGGTGAACATGTATGGGCGAACACCCGAATACACAAATTACCACCTCAGCAACACAGGAGTGGCAGAGTCTCTGGGTAAGTAATACCTCAATTCTCACGGTACCTCAACAGTGAAGATGATGCAGGCGGATGCCCTTATGATGCAGCAGCTACAGGACCTAGGCCTGGTCTTCTCGCGGAAGAAAGGTATAGTCGAATGGAAAGGCTCCAGCAAAGGATTCTTCATGGCTTTTCGAGACTGTGATTTCTGGTCCCCTTTTCGAGATACCCGAACAGATACTGCCCTGTCGATTCGCCTCGCTTTCTCGGACCGGCAGTCTGGTGAGGTGACTTGAAGGAGTGGAATCATGCCTCTGGAGGTCCGGAAGGAGTCCCCCCAACGTTTCAGGATGATTCAATCTTTGGAAGATGATGCACAGCACAGTGGTCTCAGGTTCCAGGGTACTGGCTCTCTGCAGCCCAGGAAGGTTGCAGGTTGTTTCAAGGCTGTCTGCCCACCAGCCCAAAGGAAGGGCTTTCCTCTTCAGAGCTCCGCTGTTGTATGGAAGAAAGGGTCAGCACAGCAGCGGTCACTCAGCAGGCATCTCTGGTCGCAGATGTATTATCTTCTTCCTCTTCGGTTTTAGTTCCAGTGGTTGAATCTCTCTGTGCACCAGCAATCCAACCTCTCATACAGGATCACAGCCAATAGTGTTCATGCCATATTCAAACTTTGGAGGACAGCCTGCCTCCCATTTGGAACTGGTTCCAGGCAGGCATGCCAGAAGACAAAGGCCAGCGCCGTGTCTGGATCCTCACCTCACTTTCTGTCTTCACAGTAACTTGGGAGCTTTTAGAAGACTTCACAAAGAATTCCTGCTGAAGACCAGTCACACCAGGACCTCCCACGCCCAGCACAGCAGAAGAATGGCCAAGAAAGGACAAGCAACCAAGAAATGGTGAAAAAACAATAGTCCCCATTTTGGGTCAATGGTGACGTTCCGTGGTTGTGAGCAGAGTACAAATTACACAAGTCGGTAAAACGCATCCGCTGCCACCAGCTATTCAGGTATGTTCGTCACTGTAACAGAAATGTTACAGGAGCCGTGAGAAAGGGGGATACTGTGTAACCCCTCGGCACTCCACGTAAGGTGGTGTGTGCTGATTTTTCAATATATAATATAGAAAGGATAAAACATGTCCCACTCCCCATGGGACCCTGTTCTTGCAAGGAGAATACAAAACAATAAAATAGAGTCAAATGGGCTCCCCAGCAACACTGCTCAGAAGTGCAGAAGTGCTCTGTACTGCAAAAGAAAATTACAGGTGCCTAAAAAGTTGAGGAAAGCATGACTCAAAAAAAATAAGGTATGGAGGGATCCATAAATTACTCCCACAGCCAGAGTAGAAGAATGGGTGAGTGTGAGGGGGGGGAGGGGGAGGTGGGGTTCCCAGGTTACCCACTCACCCAAAAAATCCAGCAAAATGTGCAGTGGGTCTCGCAGGTGAAGGAGATTTGGCATAACATTGTAAAATCCACCCAGCAATCACTTTTCTAGTCGTCCAGTGGCGAGTGCTAATTTTCAACTGTGATCTGTGACACAAACTGCGATTTTAGCAATGTTATAAAGGAGCTTAAGAGCACACAAAGAAGATAACTATAGAATAATGGGCCACAGGTATATACGTTGGACTTGCTGGACTAGGTACCAGCTTCCATTCCACAGAGGCAGCTTTGGCTAACTGCGAGATTTCTGATACCCGGAAGCTGCTTTTAGCCCCTGCTCTTCGAATCTGGCTACGGTTGGTTATGTTATGCTACCAAAAATCCAAGCGGACAATTTTGAGCAAAGTAACGGATTATTAAAGGAATGGTTCGGTCAAAATTTTTTATTGTCCCTATGGGTCGGCCATGTGTTTTTTAAGCCTAAGTCGCTCGAAAAGTTCCTATAGACCGTACCCAGGTTTTCGTCCATTAAACGCACGCGAAAACAGGCACCAGGGCGCTGCCATTTTGTGATAATCCTATCACTTGCCCCATCGCCCTGGCTGACCTGCTTTTGCGGCACTAAATCATATCCCCCGCCCCTGAGCCTGACATTATCAAAACATTCATATTCCCCGCCTCTCTCCGTGACGTTACTGTGCTGCGTAGGCAAACGCGCCCAGTCGTCTTCTACGCGACTTCACACAGAACCCGGAAACCAACACAGATCAACTCACAACACAGCGCGCCACAATTCGGAATATGAAACTGTACTTTAAAATCAAACAGCAACACGGTACATTTATTTGACATTAAATGTTTAGAGAATATTCAGCAATTGGCATATTAAATCAGAATGGAATTTTTTTTCTTTTCTCTCGATCCGCAATCGTGAGTCACGCGCTGTTCCTTTATGGTACACAGGGTGTTGGTTTTCGTTAAAAGAAGCACTTTGGACGCACGGTGAACCGCAAGGCTGTTCCATCAACTAGGCACTAGGCCACCGTAAAGGTCAATATGTTGCTTCTAGCCGCTAGTACTGCGTAAGGGCATATGGGCCCTTGGCGATCGTCCCATAAAATAGTCAATGTAGTGCAGTTGTTTACAAGAAGCTGCAGCTGGCGATTTAAGAAGCCATCGGCCGGGGTCTGGAATAGGTGGCAGTCGCAGTACGGTAGGATGTACCTGTTTAGAAAACATAATGAAATTAGTCTCACCCGCCGATCTTTATTACTATTATTCATTTTATTTATTACGGGCGAGCTGAAACTATTTGCTTGCGAGGATAGTGCAATGGAGTATGTTCGGCTCTAAAAGCAATGCGAAAACTAACAAAATAAATCGAGGGAAACGCACAAACCTTACCTTTTGAACCACTGAGAAACAACTGTTTGTCTACCTGCGTGTCGAATGGGCACATGCATGCCCAGGTGCCCGGTAGAAGGACGATCCCACACATGTTGTACTTGCTCTTCATTCATTCATTCCAGTATAAACGCGTCTAAAGAGCTACTTGCATTATATTTGCCATTTCCATTGTATCTCTGCATAATGCAGTCCGTAAATCCCACTGTGTGTTCGTGCCAACGATTTTTCATATACTGAACTAACATGAAACTCAGTCTAGTTTCAGAATTTTCAGCCTTATCGACTCTTACGTTATTGCCCCCCTCCTTCAAATGAAGTCCTTTCGGCATGGTCCCTGTCTCTCAAGGTCAAAAAACAATAGAACCTTATACTGCCAGTGCGATTCGCGGGCCTCTTCAGCCCGCGAGCAAAAAATCAAAGCCGCTGACCTTCACTCTGCATGAGCGTACATTCTTTCTTTGCAACATCCTGTGTAAAGCCATCTGTGAGAACTTGAATTTTCGACTCCATCTTTGTACTAGGCCTCAATGTGCAAATGCGAACTGGCTTCTCTCCCATCTGCAACGCCTCGCTTGGCGCGTTCTAAGGCCCCCAATTTTGTCCTCGTTGTCCGCGAGCTTTGCAGCCCTAGAGAACCATAACTATGGAGACATTGACTTTTTGGGGGAAGGTCGGGGAAAGTATAAAGTACCCGAGGAGTTGAGTTGAAAGTGAGATTTATTGTCTGTTTTATTATTTGCAATACGCAAGCCTCCCCTCGGTTAACAGTGCGCAGCATTTACATGAGACTGCGAAACTTAGTTACAGCAACAAAAATATATACATACACATATTCACAAGGTCAGCGATATGAGGTGAATAGAGAGAGAAGTCAAAGATGACATCCATGTTTTTCGCCACCCAGGATGGTGAATGGAGGGTTTAGGGTTAGCATACTTTGTATGCACACTATACAATAACATTATTTTCAAAAAGACAATCAGATTACAATGATTTATTTGAACTGGGATTTGAACTTATCAACGAGCTCTGCTTTTGGTGGACATGGGACAGTGGCAATGTTTGGTGGCAATGCATCAGTGCTCTGCACAAACGCTCAAAATTCCAAATCTGTGCTTCTCTAGTACACTAACAACAAGGCCTTTAACAAAGTCGAACTCCATTTCCTCATATACTGGTTTCACCACCCATTTCTTACTTCTTTTTCCAAAGGTCGTAATGTAACGAGGCATCCCTACATTTCCCGTAGTCCTAGACTGTTCAAGGCCCACATTCTCGTTATGGACCAAGACCGCTAGGAGAGTCCTATGTTTCATGCCCTGTATGCCGAAATGCAATCGCTTTGGCCTGTACTTTAGGCACATATTGTGGAACACCTCCAATTCTCCAATGGCGTTGTGTGTAGGTGAAGATGCAATCAACCACTTCTTCTTCCGTGCCTCCGCTGTGGACAAAGGGCCATGTTCACATTGGTGGAAATGTTGGTTTTCTGTCCAGCGGTGAACGTTGGTACAGTGGTGCATCAGTGACCGCCATTTTTCAAGTAAGATTTCCACTGGCACGTCACAAGTTTTGGAGCTCCACCAAGGATGGTTGCTGATAGACTGGGACCACTGTGAAATACTTTCAAAACCTTTTTTTCCCCCTGCAGCCGAGATTTTCTTATTGATTGATTTAGCAAGATGCCATACGTCAAATTGATGTTTAATATGTGGGAACTGCTCTCTCATTGTCTTGGCAATTGAAACGTGTCTGTCCATGGCTAGGAGGTCGATGTGCATTCTCCTTGATTGTAGATATTGCAATGATTTTATAAATCCTAGTTTCTCCATGGCCACTGAGGATTTACATTGGGACACCTGCACGACCACCAAACTCACAATTTTCTTACTATCCATGTCCCGAAAGTGGTAGGTGCAGTACTTGGCAGAAAATCCAGGGCTGTCGCACTGTCCATCGCCGGCTAGCCTGAATCGTTTCCCTTCGAATGTACTTGCTAGAGACAATTGTTCAATTTTCCAAGCATCACTAATGGCCGGAAACAGACAATTATGTTGGTATTTGTAGTACTGCGTTTTAGAAATGAAATGGAGTCCCACAAACTAAAAGAAAGACTCTAACTTACTGGACCCACTAAAAAGTGAGGCAGCTGCACACAGTAGATTGACTGACTGCTGGCAGCTTCCCCAGCATCGGTTGTGCAGACCATGAGAACGCATGATTTAATCTACAGGCGGCATGTATTTTGATGTTACTGCCTTGTTTTTGACGAGTCGCATGAATCAATGGCTCCCCACATACTTCCCCTCCAACTGAATGCCCACATTTCAGCATACTTATAATATCCATCAAACAACTGTAGAATACTATGCATTTGCCTAATGAAAGTTGTTTCGGACTGTGCCGTTGAGGACATATCAACAAATTTGAAAGAAATATCGCTGATATTCAGTTCTGATGCGTCGTTGGGTGCTGCTGCTGGTTCATTCTCTGTCATTTCAACATCTGTTACTTCAGCATTGATGGGAGAACACAACAATGTCGACAGCTTTTTGGGTGGCATTTTTTTGGTGGGTGTAGCTTGTGTGAATTGGTCTGAGACTACTTCAGAGCTATCTTCAATACATTCAGTATCATCTTCTTTTGGTGGTGCGGTCGAACTGTAGTAATGGTCCAATAAAACTTTACTGGATTCTCCGGACACATTCAATTCATGTTCTGGCCATTGGACATGAGCATCTCGAGTCTCAACACGCCACGTCTGAATTAATAGTTCCTCCATAGTGTAAATGGTCTGGCAAGAAACATCTCTCATTTGCTTCACTGTCTGTGTATGTATAGTTCGTACACCCACGGGTAACTAGAGGACAGATTGGAAAAGGGATGCTCATTTTAAACACAATATAAAGTATAGTACAATTGACAGGAAAAAACATAATATAGCCCCTAGCACAAAACCATTCCTAAAATTATGAACTGGTTGTAACTAACCTTATTTTTGTTTCTTTTCTTTGCAACTTTCTTGACTCTAATTTCAACATCTGCATGCTGTTTCTCCGATTCGTTTCCGCATGTCTTCCCTTCCTCTTGCGCTGCAACAACTATATTTTCTGGATCTGCATAGACAGCACGGAATGATGCTCCATCGACTCCCTGAAACATAGTACTTTCATTACTATGTATCACAATATTGAAAACATAAAACACCTGTGAGGACGAACACACAGATACATCTCAATAGCTAAACACGATTTAAACATTGTGTAGAACAATCAAACGACAGGTATTTGAGCTCTGATGATCTAGTTCGATGGAACTGTCATTATCCATACCGTTGTCTCCGCATGGACTGCCATGAATGGTTGTATTGGAGCGGAGGCATCAGCAACTCCCTGAAACACAGTACTTGCGTTAGTATGGTTTTCAATATTGGAAACATAACACACACTTGGGGTCGACGGCACAGGTACATATAAACAGATGACCACAAATGATGCATTGTCTAAAAGAATCAAGGAATATCTAAATATGATCAGATTTCATCGACTTATTTCTCCGATTTCTTTACATCTGCATCACCTAAAAGGGATGTTGTAATTGTAGAGGAAGCTCCGTCGTCTCCCTGAAACACAGTACTTGCGTTAAGTTAATAGGGAAGAAAGTATAGCAAATGGAATCACGTTATATGATGACGCTCGATGGAGCTGTCAGTATCCATACCTTGTGCTGCCGAAGAATATGTAGGGATGTTGTAAATGCCGTGCGCACTTCCGAAAGCTGTTGCGCCGATTCGTATACGCAAGGTCCCGCTTCCACTTCCCCTGGAATTACTTGAATGTCAGGCTCCGCATCAAGTGCAGGGGTTGACGCTCCATCAACTGCCTGAAACATAGTACTTGCATTAGTAAGGATTACAATATTGAACACAACACACACTTTGGGTCGACCGCACAGATACATATCAATGGCTAACCACGAATGAAACATTGTGTAGAACAATCAAACGACAAGTATTCCAGCTCTGATGATCTAGATCGATGGAGCTGTCCGTATCCATACCTCGTGCTGCTGAAGAACATCTAGGGATGTTGGCAATGTGGTGGACGCTTCAGCATCTCCTTGAAAGATAGTACTTGCATTACTATGGATAACACTAATTATAACTGAAAACAAACACCAGTGGACGATAACTAAGGTGTATACCAATTGTAAAGCATTAACCAAACATTTGGTAAAATAATTACACGATACAATAAAAATATTACTTGACATGCGTCTGTAGCGGAATAGCCAAGTAAGATTACCTGATACGCGCTAGAAGTGGTTGATAAATTCTAGCACGTCACGGATGTAGAATGTTCTTGCTTCAGATTCAAGGGATAGTCAAGCAGTTGTAAAGGTAATTTATTGATTGATAATGAAATGTAATATTAAAAAATTGCTACATAAGGAGACAGAATACTTGAGAGTAATGCTATTGAAAATGCGCAATATAGCACAGTTCCCTGTGCCCATATATAGATTTCTTTTGTGGGTTATGAAATCAAAAAAGAATATATTGATAAATGTCATTATTCAAAAAGCTATACACTCATATCAATGTCGAGTATTAAAAGGGACACAACACCTAAAATATCAATGAATCCATTCGGCTACCTACACACTACCGCAAGGCCTAAAGCTAAATCTGGACACTTGACTCAACAGTGGCGGAATGTGGACGAATAGAGTGGGAATAGCGTTCGCGAGAAATGTTCGTGTCGTTCGCCGTTTATTCTTCTTTGTTACACAAGATGTTGTGTACATGTTTGAGGAAAAGTGCCGGCTGCAGATGCGGTATCGATCACCCCTCTTGTCCTCTAAGACTTGTTGGACTCTACTTTCCAGCTCATCCAGTGGATATCCGCAATGTCTGACCCATTCTCTTATTCGATCAACAGTTTTCGGGAATACATGCATTGTAGTGCCTTCAGATTTAGCATGGGTCTTCGAAGGGCAACCGCTAATCGGAACAGGCAGGCATTGTTGAAAATTCTGAAAAGTAAATATCAACATTATTATACAATCTTGATGAATAAAAATGTGATACAAAAGTAAATGAGCCATACAATGTTCAATGCAAGGTTTGTTTTGGTCGCAGGAACTATACCAGTTCATCATGTGCGGCTTAGTATTTGCATACATTGCAGAAATTTATAAATGATGTGACTAAACTCTGAACATGTGACTCGTCCCTTGGATGTTCTGTCTTGCATGAGAAAGAAATATGCTTACATTATAGACTGGACCCCCGAAGGAGGCAATTCGATGACAATTGACACAGATCTATTGATAGCATAACAATGGAAACTCAAGTCAATATCAATGAGACCAATGAACATAGCACTATTGAGTACTCTACTCGCAAATAGATGGCAATTTAAAAATCAACGACATATGACTAGGATACATGGCCTTACCTTGACCAACAAACAGTTGGATTCAGCAAGCCGAGCAGTATGTTGCAGGAGAACAGGTAGATGGCCACAGGTAGCACACTGACGAGTTTGCTCGAAGTGGTCACAGAAGTTCACGGATAGCACTACGACGAGCAGATTAGCATAGATCTCAGTGGTTCTCAGGTAGCACGTTCAGGAGTTGACTTGCAAAGCACAAAGATGTTCTCAAGAGACATATCAAGTGGTTTATAAAGTATTACAAACAGGGGTGTGTTTGTGAATGAATGACGTGTGTATGTCGTGGTATTATGTGGATTGTAGGGGGGCAGGCTGCTTCAAGGGGGAGCCCTGCCTGGAGACACAGTCTGAGGAGGCCATGTGAGCGATGGGCCCTTGGCGTGGGATACCTTTGAAGTGTACATGCTGTTTGGCACCTTGGCCGTTCGCGCCCCTGATAGCCCCCCTTGGCAGCGCGCATCCACTGGACTTGTTGTAATGGGTTTTTGTTTTTGTTAAACTAACCACTTTTTTAATACTTTATATAGTTATACTTCGCCTTTGATAGGGGGGGGTGTGAATGGATGGATGGGCCGGTGGGCGTTCAGACAAGGCACAGGAAGACGGCTGAATGGAGACACACTTGATTCATTTAAAAACCGTTGTTAAAATATATGTGGTGTTTTATTTTGTTTCTTTTTTTTTTTGATGGCACAAGAATACAAAACTTTACACGTTGTACAGGTCAGGTTGCAGCACAGCGAGAGGAAAATCCCCCTGTACTGACCGCTGTCACTCGGGAAAGTTTCTCTTATGGCACGAACGGCACAGGCGGGTATTACTCTTCGAATGCGGTGTCCAAGCCTCCCGTGAAGCCACCATGTAAAGGAACAATAGGACACCAGCCGGTACCACCTGTGAAAAATGATACAAACTGTTTTTAAATGACCAAGATAAGTTGATTAAACGTTTGTTGTCAATGACAATTCTTGTAACTAATGGCATTCTGCTCTGACAAATGCTATCTAGACACTGCACACTATTGAACGACTTTCATGCGTTACAATGATCTGTAGATGTAATTTTGGATATAGGATACGACCATGAAATAGGAGTGGCATCACAAGCAGATTATACTTACTTGTTACTCGGATTACGAGGACGAACAGTTGCACGAAGTTCGTGCATTAGCACCATCCTTATCCTCAACACGGACCGTGTGAAGCAGGCTGCCCTGAAGTCTGGCAGCTCGGTGATGCATTGCGGTCGTGGCTCGCCTTCCGAAATGTAGGCCACACATCCCGAGTTTTCACAGCAGTAGCAGTTCTCCTCCTCGGTTGGCATTAGCTTGCACCGATTGCATGTGCACCAGGTGGAAACACCATCCATGCGACTAGGTCCAGTGTCTTCATCCGTTGATTCGTCCTGCCAACTGCCGTCCGAAGCCCCATCGTTTTCGCAGGTTTCCCTTTCCAGTAGTTCCTCCTCGGTATACTCGGGCTTGCACATGTAGGGCATTATTGTAGCCATTGTGTAGTAAACAAACTAAAATAATTTATAGCAATGGTACAGCTGTTTACACGGGCTACAAGCGGCAAAGGTAGCTGACCAGAGCACAGAAACGAGTCACAGAATACTCAAAGTAACAGAGAGAGGAATGGAATTGAAAATGTGCTGCTGTGTGTTGTGAAACGGTCTGCTTATACTTATTGAGGAAAGAGGCGTCTTGCCATTTCCATGGCGACACGTCATTAGCTGAAGCGCAGCGATTGTTGACACGAGACGTGCTTTGGCGTTGTGAAATGGGCGGTATGCGTCTGCTGATGACAGACTCAGAGGCGGGGTATATGATTTTGTGCCGCAAAAGCAGGTCAGCCAGGGCGATGGGGCAAGTGATGGGATTATCACAAAATGGCAGCGCCCTGGTGCCTGTTTTCGTGTGCGTTTTAATGGACGAAAACTCGGGTAAGGTCCCCAGGAAATTTTTCTAAAATCGAGCGATTTAGGCTTAAAAACATATGGCCACCCGTAGGGACAATAACATTTTTTGACCAAACCATTCCTTTAAGCCTCTGTATTAAGTAGCTTAAGTAGCTCCACAAAGGAGCTTGTATGGACACAATAAAGGGTACCAGAAGAACAGTTGCATGGGCAGAAAACATAGAGATGAAGCCAGCATCAGGACCTTCCAACCAGACAGCTTGCAAAGGTTCTGAATCACCCAACGCCCCCCCACACTATAGACTGCTTCTGGAAAGGATACTGGACTACGAAGATAACTTGATTATGAACCGGGCCAACGTCATGAGACTCCTGCATTCCGTTGACAACCCTGATCTACTAAAATCCAGGGACATAGACTGGATTGAATTTCACAACGAACAGCGTCACGACAGTGTGATTCTTCACACAGGAGACCGAATCACAAAATCCTCTTTGTTGGGGTTGGGTCCCAAACTCAATTTATGTGGGTTTGTGCTAAAAGAGTTGGAGGAGGGGTCGAGCCTAGAATGTGCCAGCTTCAAAGATCTGAAATACACATTAAACAACTCCTCCAAACCCCCTACGGATACAAAAAAGGAACAATTGGGGAAAACTGGCAATAGCAACAGGGGTCCACGAAAGGGCGCCAATAAAAAAGAGCAAGTGCGCCACCTATCAGACAAAACCGGACCATCCCAGGATAACAGCTCAGAGGACTGGAGTTGGCTAGCAGGAGCCTTATCCACCAAATCATAATGCCATCAGTGCCCCCTGAGTACCCAACTCAATTTTGTGTCAAAAGGGCTAAAAATTATGAGCTGGAACACAAGGGGCCACTCGCACCTCCTTGGAAATTCATTAGCACATTTGTCAACCTACGATGTCTTCTGCTTACAGGAGACTTGGCTGTGTGATCTCCCTCTCTTGGACAGTTTTGAGCTATTCCTAAATCCAGCAACAAAGGGCTTGAAAGGGAGACCGAGTGCTGGTCTCCTGGTAGGGGTCAAGCGCACCAGCGGCTTAAATGTTCTCTCATCTACTAACAGAAACCCGTGGATCCAACTAACCAGGATTTCTTCAAGGACAAAGTTCCACAACAAACCCAAGTCTGGCAGCTCTTAATTTGCAATGTATACTGGGGCCCTAAGGCCCGTGCAGAAGACAAATTCATGGAAGTTCTCATGAGAGCCATAGACGACGCAAGAACTGAGTGCCCTAACCTTGAAATCCTTCTATGTGGCGATTTCAATATGGAATGCTTCGACAAAAATCAGAAGAAGATTGAGGTCGTGCCCTTGTCCGCCTCTAAAAACATAATAAGAGGTGTCAACATGGAAAGAGAACTCTTAGCTAGGAACATCTACATGGTTAATGGGAACTTGTTGGGTGACCGAATGGCCGCACCGACCTGGAAACGGGGAAACCAAATGAGCACGCTGGACTACATCTTTGTATCAGAAACTCTCTACGGAAACCTAACATCAATGAAAGTGGTCTTTACGTCCCAGAGTGACCACAACATTTTGGAGCTCGCAATCGAGACTTGGGACAAATCCTTCCTTATACCAGCTAAACATCTACCTGACCAGCCCCTAGAGACAACTCCAGGGGGGAATAGACTGCGTATGGGAAGAAAAGAGGCGAGCATGGCATTGGATTCTCTAAATAAGGTCAAAGGTTCGGAATTGATCGAATATGCTGAAGTATTGAAAACCTTTAGAACGAAGGTGGACAACAGGGGCTGTCACCAAATTACTCGGCATACGTATGACCACCAAGTAGCGTTAAAAAAAAAAGCTGTAAGGAAAGTCAGGAGGCAATTCCTTAAAACTAGGGCCCCAGTTGACCTACTTCTGTATAAGAAATGTAGAAACAACTATAGAAATTGGCTTATGCAACATAAATACCAACTGGTGCAACAAGACAGTGAGACAATGTTAAAACTGCTATCATCTAAAAACATCTCAAGCATTTGGAAATTGTTTAATGAAATAAATACCCCTCCGGATTCCAAAACGGTGAATCCCATAGCAGCAACAGTATGGGAAATCCACTTTTGTAATCTTTACTCTAAGGGGTTAAACAGTGGTCCCCAAACACCTCTATCTGCCGATGAAGCCTGGACCATTGACTTTGGGGAAACAAGATATCATAGACCTAATTAAAAAATCAAAATCTTCAAGAGCCGCCGGTCCAGATGGTCTTACCAACGAGATCCTTAAAAAAGACCCGGAAAAATGGGCCTCTTTCATGCAGTCCTTGTTCAATGATATATTGAGACTAAAAAAGCTACCCAAATCATGGACGACGTCCATAATTGTGCCGATCTTCAAAAAGGGAGATAGGTCTGTGCCCACGAATTACAGACCAATCGCTCTCTTGGACGTCGTGGGAAAAATCTTTGCTGCGCTTCTATTGAAACATCTAAATGTCTGGAGTTGGTCGTCTAATCATTTGGACCATTGGCAATCAGGGTTTCGCAAGGGCATAGGGACATCTCTGAATATCCTTATCATAAACACACTAAAATGCCTGGTTAAGGAGAATAGATACAAAAACATCTACATTGCGTCCATAGACTTGGAACAGGCGTTTGACTCTGTCGACCGTCGCATCTTATGGCATAAACTGAGGAAATGGGGTTGTCCGAACAACCTAAGAGATCCCTTAGAAGCACTGCACACTGGGACAACTCTTAAAGTAAGGTTGGACAGACAGGGCAACCTTTCTAACAGTGTGAGGGCCACGAACGGGCTGAAACAGGGCTGTAGGTTGGCCCCAGCGGTTTTTTGTCTCTTTATATCCGACATGCAGTAAGCCTTCGAAGCTGTGAGATGTTTCCCCCCTAAGATTGCGGGGACCCCTGTGGGAAGGTTACTGTTTGCGGATGACCTCCTGCTACTAGACCAAACTGCGGTGGGTCTTCAGCGCCAATTAAAGGCACTCGAGTTATACATCCAAGGCAATGGTCTCCGAATAAACCCAAAGAAGTCCCAGATCCTGAGGCTGGGACCCAATATGATCATTAAAAACCTCAGGTGGGTTTTGTCGGGGGAAGTGATACCAGTGGTCTCAACCATGGTTTACCTAGGAGTATCCTTAAATAACAGCATCCAAGACGGTCCCGGTATCGAAAGACTCAGAAGCAAAGTTACTAACTTAGCTTCTCAAGCCTTGTTAATTAAACGGCGATACTGTTCCTTCTCACTTCGACCACTGATTGAATTCTACAAACTAAAAGTCTCGCCCATCTTGACCTACGCGGCAGAGCCAAACTTTTTTCTGAATCAAGAGGTCTGGAGACTGTTGGAAGGTCTATTTTGGAAAAGAGTACTGGGCCTACCGGCATCGATCCCAATTGAATGTGTCCGCAAAGAATTGGGCTTATCTTCACTTTATGTATCCATGGTTTGGAAATCACTGACACTCCTTGACAAATGTTTGCATCCACAGGAAAGAAGTGGTTTCCAGGCCATCAACGAAGCCATGGCAAGAAAACTGATCCCGGCTCTATCTAAATGGCAGTCTATCTGTACAGATATTTTGAACCACATAGCCCTGGTACCTGAAAACCTTGTGCTAAACCCGCACACGGTAAAGAGGCGACTACTGGACTGGGATTGGATAGGTACCTTGGACAGACTTAGTGCCTTTCCATCAATAACCCAGGGCAAGGACGAGCACTACCAAAGAGGCACAGTGCTCCCGTATCTCGACAAATTTCCTTCAAGCACAGAAAGGGACAGATTCTTGAGATTCCGACTAAACCTTCTTCACACCAGAGAAGTTCTAGGGAGAAGAAATACAAAGGAGATGCAACCTAGCCTGCTGTGCCGTTACTGTGGGCTGGAGAATGAATCCCTACAACACCTGTGATGAACTGTGTTACCTTATCTAGGCCCAGAGAAAAATGGTTAGGGCCGCACTTTCAAAATCTAACCACTCTATCCCTGCAAGACAGGTGGTCAATCTTAAGAAGGGGAGAAAAAGTCTCCAGGACCTTGGCACTGTTGAACTTTGTGCGAGAAATATTCACAGGACTGGATACCTAGCCATACTTTGTTTCTTCTTCCTTGTCTCTTTTTTTTTTTTTTTTTCCTTTTTACGCTCACCATCTATTCTCCCCTTCCTATATATACAAAATTGTTTTTTTTACATTCTTTTAAATGAAAGGAGATTGTGTTTAAAGTATGCATTTAAAGTTTTCTTAGAAACTAATTGATGCAATAAAAATAAAAAAAAAAAAAATTAAGTTGCTTTTAGGCATGACATCATTGATAAAACGTTAAAAATTTGGCATGAGTGTTTGATTTTGGTCAGGTAAATCACATGACAAACTTGGTGAACTTTTATCGATGAAAACAAAAGGTTAACATTTGTGCTTTTTTCCTATATTAACTTTATTATATAATATACATAGGCACAAACCCCCATTATCTGGG